>NC_134484.1:365928920-366047472 GCF_040206685.1 Ascaphus truei | reverse complement strand
ACACACACACACACACACGTGTACACACACACACGTGTACACACACACACACACACACGTGTACACACACACACACACACGTGTACACACACACACACGTGTAAACACACACACACGTGTACACACACACACGTGTACACACACACACACGTGTACACACACACACGTGTACACACACACACGTGTACACACACACACACGTGTACACACACACGTGCACACACACACACACGTGTACACACACACACACACGTGTACACACACACACGTGTACACACACACACACACACACACACACGTGTACACACACACACACACGTGTACACACACACACACGTGTACACACACACGTGTACACACACACACACGTGTACACACACACACGTGTGTACACACACACACACACGTGTGTACACACACACACGTGTGTACACACACACACGTGTACACACACACACACGTACACACACACACACACACGTGTACACACACATGTGTACACACACGTGTACACACACACACACGTGTACACACACACGTGTACACACACACACACGTGTATACACACACACACACACGTGTATACACACACACACACGTGTATACACACACACGTGTATACACACACACACGTGTATACACACACACACGTGTATACACACACACACACGTGTATACACACACACACACGTGTATACACACACACGTGTATACACACACACACGTGTATACACACACACACGTGTATACACACACACACGTGTATACACACACACACACACGTGTATACACACACACACACACGTGTGTACACACACACGTGTATACACACACACACGTGTATACACACACACACGTGTATACACACACACACATGTATACACACACACACGTACACATACACAATGTATACAAACAAACATGTATACACACACACACACAAACATGTATACACACATGTATACACACACGTGTGTATATATACACACACACGTATACACACACATACACTATCCCCAGCACCACCACATCAGCACACCGGTATCCCATGCCCCCCCCCACCCCCCACAGCACACTGGCATTCTCGGCTCCCCCCCACCATTCCCAGCCCCCATCAACACCATCAGCACCCACACATTGGCACCTTCGCACCTCCCCATCGGCACACCCACATCCGCACCCCCACATCAGCAACAAACCCTCCCAAATCAGCACACCGATACAATCACCATCAGTACAGCCACAGCAGCAGTACCACCGCACACTGCCATGGGCCGCGTGGACCACTCCCCACCCAAATGCCACCCCCACACCACAAACATCCCGGGCAACGCCGGGGCTCTCAGCTAGTATACAATAAAACTCACCTGATTATTCTTAACCCATTTATTTATCGATATTATTTTATACCCTTTGACAGATGGCGCCCCAGATGGGACTTCAACAGATGAGACCTCAACATCTCGGAATCGGAGACCCCGGACGGAGGACTTCTTGATCACTCAAACGTGCACACTGGGAATAAGGTAAGAGCTTTCCTTTTTCACAAATAAAAGCATATAGAGGAATTGTTTGAGTGATCTGTAGACAGTTCGTTCTTAATGGGGAATCTATCTGGCTGATGAGGTCCTGTACAGTGTCAAGTGAGTTTTTATTATCAATATTATACTGATCCTGTATTGTTATTGTTGGTTTTTATGTATTATTATCATCATATAGTCAGGTTATACCACGTGCCTCCAAACAGCAGGACCAGGTAAGGGTCCATGAGGTGTAATAATAATAATAATAATAAGGTTGAAGTCTCCTCACATGGGAAGAGAACTATTGTTAAGAGACAGCCGGGGGCCATCACACTTGTGACTATTTTTTGTTAGTATTACAAGTCCTTAACTCAATATTCTACTTATATTATACCAAGTGTTAGGCATCTTATTGGTACACAATCAACTAACGTTGATCAGGGTAAATTTATTAGTACACAATCGACTGAAGTTGATCGGGGTAAATAGAGGAGAATTATGGAGAACATACATTCTCGGTGCCGGCAAAGGGGTCGCCCCCTTTGAGATTATGTGTAGACTATATAGTAATAAGATGGGAAAGTATAATAAAAAAATGGAAACAGTGAATAAGAATATATTCTGTTGGCCAAAAGAAGGCACTTTTGATTGTACTATTATAAATAATTTGCGCAAAACACTTATATGTTATAATGATAAGGTAGAACAACTGTGCAAATGTTTAATTAAGAGAATTGAGATTGAGATTGAGAATATTAGTGGGGAAAGCCTTATGTATAAGTTCAAGGTAGGGAAAATTAGTTTTTCCCCCAAAAGTGTTAGTAGGGATGAATGACGTACATTTTTGCAGTAGGAAAAATGGTAAAGTGCAAAAGCAAGAGCAAGAAATTGTAGAGGACCTAGAAGGAAGAGGTCTGCAGGAAAAAAGTTTTGTTTGCAATAAATTGCTATGGGAAGCCGCATCAGTTTTCTTATTCGTAAGAAGGTGAAAGCAAGGGCTCATAATGGAACCTTCTGACCTTCAGTAATCCCTATGTGTTGTGACAGAATAAATCTTTGGATTTCATGAGGCTTTGTGGCTGAGGTTAAGCATGGCATCATCCGACTAATCAACGCTGCAAAGTCAGGTATGTGAGTATAAGTCTTACCCCTCATTTCCCCATGGCAATAAGTGGCTAATGAGTCAAGTTCTGATACAGTAAATCACGGTCCCATCAAATCAATTTGTTGTGCCCTTGACAAAAGCTGTAAAAATGGACTTGAACACCCTCAATATTTTACCTTTTATTAATCCCTCGTGTGAGAGTTTAATTATAGTAACGCCGACTTATTATATGTATACAAATCACCATCTAGGAACTTGCAAGTGTTTACAAAAATAAGAATATTATTAATTGCTCGAGGTACAGATTACATTTTCTAAAAAAGGTGTGCAGCCATTACAAAACGAAGTGAACAACACTACAAAGGAGAGTTTCAGTGTTCATGGAAAGAGAGGAGGGACAAAGAATGGGCATATGCGGGAAGATCATTTGATCTTTACCATTTTTATAATCAGCTCGGTTACCAGTAAAATGTAAGCGTTTATTGTTCTGGCCAGGCAATGATCTTTTTAAAACCGAAGACATCTTTTCCTTCTGCTCTATTTCTATCTCAAGAAAGGAGAGAATCAGAATAGCAGCCCAGATAGCCCCCCCCCCCCCCCCCCCTTCTCCAGCTTAAAGAATGTGCAGAGGTACAGTCCGGACATGAAAAGTTAACTAGAAGCCAAGCAGCTTCAAATAAGTTTTAAAGGTGGGTTAGTTATAGAATGGGGAAAGAGAAGGACATTTTTATTCACTTAGTTTGCAGTATCAAAATGTTTTGTTTCCTTATTATTAGAATTTGTGAGAAAAATGTGCTTTCTTATTATTTTTGGGAAGTTGGTTGTCTGTGTATGATAGAAGTATGAAATTGTTTGTTTTGTGTCTGTGTTCTGTGTTGTGTTTTCCGTTTGTGTGTAACCAGTAATACATTCAATTTTATTTGTTCTGATTAGGATATGTTTGGGAATTTAAAAAAAATGCTGGTAAAAGTTCACACGCATGTCAAGAATGTATCTGGCCCCTTTACAATGTCCCGTTGTTTTTATTTTTGGGATGCCATGGAAAATGTAGTCTGCATTGGGCTGTGGGAGAAGCTCCATTTTTACACTCTGAGCTACTCTGTAACAGTGTATGTTACAAACCCAGCAATTAATATTTGGAAACTGAAAAGCCATTGTTATCTCTGGCCCAAGGACATTTGGTGGAACGCCCTGGCTGGCTGTGCACTCAGAATAAGCAAGTTCTGAAATTAATTTGTATTTGTCTACTGTAAATTTAACTGAATATCTGATGTATTTTATAACTTTTCTCCATTTTCTCTCACAAGGTATCCCACTTTGAATGCCATAAGTGGTGGCTACTGTCAGGATCGCTGCATAATATATATAAATCTAATTTTGCTGCAGATCAAGCAACCTACACCTTAGTTGCTAATGTTTTTAATGCTAAGACAGCAATAAATTGATACAGGAATTTATTCATAGGTATAAATTATCTCCCTATGGGACACTTACGGGAAGATTTATGACTATCAGTAGTTCAAAGGAACTAACTAAGGACCAACAGGGTCCGTGTTAATACAATATGTGGATGATTTACTGTTAGCCTCCCCATCCCTAGAGGCGTGTCAAACAGACTCTGTGGCATTCTTAACTGTCCTATCCACCAAGGGTCATAAAGTAAATCACCAAAATGTCAGTTATGCCAACCCAAGGTCCTTTACTTGGGACAGATTTTCTCGCCAGGCGTGAGATCTATTAACCCTGATAGAATCACACCCATTCAGTACACACCAAGACCACAAACACAGAAATAGGTTTGAGAGTTTTTAGGAATGGCAGGGTACTGCAGACAATGGATCTCAAAATTTTCCTTCATCTCGGAGCCCTTACCTCAACTGACTCGTAAAGGGGTTACAGAACCCATCCCCTGGACTGAAGAGACAGAACAAGCTTTCTGTACTCTAAAGCAGAGTTTAATATCCGCTCATTCATTGGGGCTGCCCAATTACACAATACCTTTGTCTTATACTGACACGAGCACAAGGGTCACACCACAGGAGTTTTTACTCAAACCCATGGCTCCAGACAGTGTCCTGTTGCTTACTACAGCACCAGACTTGACTCGGTAGCACAGGCACCATCCCCCCCCCCCTCTCCGAGCTGTGGCTGCTGCATATATTCTTGTTGATACTGCTCAAGCTATCATACAGGGTCATAATCTACAGGTTTATGTACCTCATGTAGTATCCACTTTACTTTTGCGCAGGTCCATACAACTAACTAACAGAAGACTGACTAAGTATGAGATTATTTTACAGGGCTCTGAAAATATAACCATACACCGAAGCACAACACTCAATCCAGCCACACTTTTTCCTTCACCTGAGGCATCTCTCCCATATGACTGTATCGCTGACACAGACACAGTGACTCAAGTCACGAAAAATCTTTTTGAAATTTCCATTCTAGACGCAGACATGGAAATGTTTGTAGATGGCTCATCTTTTATAGACTCAGAAGGTAAGAGATGTACAGGGTGGGTATGCGGTAGTTAACAGCACAGAAGTGCTGGAAAGTGACTCTCTCCCCTCTCATTATTCGGCTCAGATTGCAGAATTAGTCGCTTTAACCCGTGCATGTATTTTAGCCACGGGGAAGACTGTTAACATTAGCCCTGACTTTCGCTATGCATTTGGGGTTGTACGTACATGACTTTGACACCCTCTGGCGGCTTTTGGGATTCATTACAGCTGCTGGGTCCCCCATACATAATGCTCAACAAGTGCAAAATTTACTCTAAATCAGCTAACCCCAGTGCTTTAAGAAGCTGTTGGTTCTATTAGCTTGCTAGCCTCTGAAGTTGTTAGTGTACGACGAAACGCGTAAGGCGGTCTAAGTCTCCAGAAGTGTGTCTCTCACTGCATTACCGTGTGTCACGAGATTCAATACGGAATCATCCTTTTAACTGGCTGTGGATTGGAGAGAATGATCTGAGTGCTACAGCCACGATCCCACCCACAGCGGAGCCTGGGACTGCACCGGGTGTGTATTGACATCACTCCCGGGTCATTGGTAAAGCGGAAGACGCACAACGCGAACTACACGCGGAGAGACAGTGAGGAGTATACTGAGCCGAGCTACTCAAATCTGCGAGCTATCAGCCGTTGTTTGTGAGTTGAACCACAATTGATTTTATTAGTGTAATAAATTGTTCAAGCAATATTAAACTAGGAGAGTGCGCCTCTCTTTTGCCTTCCCTTTTATCTTTTTACAGATTATCTCTGGGATCAGTTTCCCTTTGTGGAGACGGCTGCCAGGAACTCCCATATCTCAACTTTGGAACATTTATTTTTTATTTTTTGCTTGGACTTTATACAAGGACTGAGTATATTTTATTGTGTTCGTGTATTTATTTATTTACAGGATTAGTGTGTTATACGTTCCTTCTGTTATATTTAAGTCCTTTTAGAGTCCTTTTTATTAGATTTTGGTCATTATAGCGCTGTTTTATATTTTTTGTATATAAAAATATGTATAACCCAAGGAATGTGTGTAATAAGTGTATATATTCTATCCTCCACTAAAGAAAGATCAAATGTGATTGTGAATCTAATTACAATAAACTAAATATGTGTGACCATTATAACTGTGTTAAGTGATTATAAATAATTATATATATTTTTTAATGTTATAATACAGTTATAATACAGTACAGGAAATTATCATCCAATATGTGCAAACAAAATCAGACAATAGGAAATTAAATTTCCTACTCCGGAAAGCTTATGGTGCACTTTAAGGCTGAGGACCCGCTGTGGACGGGGAAGTGTGTGTATGTGTGTATGTGTGTATGTGTGTATGTATGTATGTATGTATATATGTATGTATGTGTATATGTTTATATGTGTGTTGTGTGTTGTGTGTTGTGTGTGTGGGGGGGGGGGGGGCGGACCGGGGCTCGGACGGACGGACTGGGGGGGGACGGACGGACCAACGGACAGACCAGGGGGGGGGGTAGCAGCACGGAGAGCGAGCAGCAGAGGGCCCGGGAGACCCCCGCTGCAGTCCTCCGCTCAAACCATGCTCCCCCCTCAAACCACGACCCCCTCAAACCACGCCCGCCCTCCCGCTTCAGCTCCCGCTCCCTACGGACAGCAGGTAGCGGTCAATTGCCTCTCAACGCGCCGCCTGCATGCAGTGCAGGCGCGCTGATTGAGTACAGTAGATGGCAGCACTTGGCGACAAGGGTTGGTAGGAGTGACTTTGGGTGTGGGATAGTAGCCATTAGTCCTGGGATACTAAAATGCTTCATTTAGGAGGTGAGTTATAAGGTTTAACTCAAAGTTGGGGAAGAAGGTGGTTAGCGTATACTGAGTGTGAGTGGGTTTTCCCAGGAAAAAGGCAGTGAGGGAAAAAGGTTTACGGTGAGCACTAGTGCAGGAAGGGGTGGATAGGAGACAGTTATGGGCAGAGCTCAGGAGACGAGCAAGGGCATAATGAGAGACCAAAGCTGATATGTAGGAAGGAGCAGATAAGTGGAGAGCTTTAAAGGTAAGGAGGAGAACATTTTAAGTGATCTGAAATTTTATTGGACGCCAGTAGAGGGATTTAAAGAGGAGATGAGACTGTTTTGGGAGAAAGTGGAATTATTCTAGCAGCAGAGTTATTGATAGATTGTAAAAGAGAGGTGTGAGGCAAGGAGGCCTGTTAGTAGTATGTTATAATAATCTAGATGGGAGAGGAAAAAGGCATGTATTAGAGTTGTAGCTGTAGATTGAAAGGGCGGATCTTGGCAATATTACGGAGGAAGAAGCAACACATTTTAACCATGCCATGAATGTGAATGGAGAAGGAAAGGGGATCAATGTCACTTCTAGGCAACATGCTTTGGTGACCAGATAGATGGTAGTACTGTTTACTGTGATTCAAAAGGGGGATATTAGGCTAGATTTATGGGGAAATATGCTCAGTTCAGTTTTAGACATATTAAGTTTAAGGCAGCGGAGAACCAGCCATGGGGATATTGCCTGCAGGCAATTCTGGACTTGGGATTGGATTGGAAGAGTGAGAGTAGGAAAGTGTAGATATATCTGTGTATCAGAACAAAATAGAGGGCACAAAG
Organism: Ascaphus truei; assembly: GCF_040206685.1. Lineage (NCBI taxonomy): Eukaryota > Metazoa > Chordata > Amphibia > Anura > Ascaphidae > Ascaphus > Ascaphus truei. The sequence continues at coordinate 366,039,740 of NC_134484.1, read as the reverse complement.
AGGTGTATACTCCAAAAGAACTCATGTGGTTGCATACCACCCATGTAAAACATCATATTTAATAACTCAATTAAAACGTGGTATCACTGTAATTCAAGTATGAACAGTAAATCAAAAGTGACTAGTGGGAAAGGGTGACGCAAGGGAGCTAGCAAAAATCACAGGGGGTCAAAACAAATGAAGATCCAGGGAAAAATTAGTCACCTATATAGGGTTGAACAGTGCAGCTACAGTATGAGCGTACTAGCAGATTAACAAGCTAAATAATAGGTACATACTGTACATAGAGTATATCCTATGTGAGTTACTGAGCATACAATTATTACCCACTACATGTATATGGCTAGATAATAACCATATCCAAAAGGTGTAAATATCATTGACCTATACAGGAACACAGCTACTCATAGGGACTGAGTCCTGTAATGTAAAGTCCACAATGGTGAACAAACGATCAAAAAGCTGTTGTAGTATTGGTAACTGCAATTGGAACCAAGCAGCAAAACGTATTAGTCTTAGTGAAGCCAGTATATATGACTCCAATAGTCACTATATATATATATATATATATATATATATATATATAGTGACTATTGGAGTATATTATATATATATATAAGTAGCTCCGACAGATTGCTACAAAGTATGCAAGTAGCTGCCAGAGTATAAAAGGCAGCTATGTAGCCGTCAGACCCCACCATCTTGGTGTACCAAATAGCAGTATGTAGCTCCCTTGCATTCCCCTTTCCCACTAATTACTGTTCAATTACTGTTAATACTTGAATTACAGGGATACGCTTTTAATTGATTTATTAAGTATTAAGTTTTACACGGGTGTTGTGCAACCAAGTGTGTTTTTATGGAATATGCACCTCTTTGTACCTTCTATTTTGTTCTGATATTCCCTCATAATTCACAGCCTTACATTCACCTTCTATCACTAGGATTATCTATTTATCAATCAGGTCAATTTGGTGCAGAACTCTTGTTGATCAACAATTTATCTTGTTTTTGAAGTGAAACTTCTTTAGCGGCGTGAATGCAGTTGATTGGAGACGGATCACTCCTGGCAGAAGAGGCCGGCAGTGTTGCCAGCATTCACCAGGAGGAGTCAGCACTGGATGGAGAGAGGGACACACACACCACCACCCCCAGTGATGCGCCCACCTCCCCCACGTGAGTTGCTGAGAACCTCCCCCTCCCTGTGTCCCCGTACTGCAGCAGGACACACACAGCCGTGTCCGGAGCTCCACCTGGGGGTGAGAGTGGGGGCTGCTCCAGCTGTCTCAGCACCTCTGCTGGGGGGAGGGGGGAAAGGGGTTGTGTGGGAGGGGGGGGAGAAGGAGAGGGGGGAGACCGATACAGGTGGGGGCTCTTCCAGCCATGTCGCAGTACCTCCACTGGGGGTGGGGGAGGAGAAGGAGAGAGGGGGGGCTGATCCGGCAGAAGGCAGCAATCTGGCTGGCTGCAGCAGGACACTCATAGCCATGTCTGCAGCTCTGCCGGGGGGAGACTCAGATAGACCCTCCTCCTGTATCCGCAGCTCTGCCGGGGGTGGGAGGAGTCAGGACAGAGGGGGGGGGGGGCAGGACACAGAGAGAGACACACACTCCACACACACACAGACACACACACACACTGACTGACACACACACACATACACTCTGACACACACAATGACTAGCACACACTCACTGACTGACACACACTGACTGACACACTGACTGACACACACACACACACTGACTGACACACACACACACACTGACTGACACACACACTGGCTGACAGACACACACTGACTGACACACTGACTGGCACCCACTCTGACTGACACACACACACTGACACACACACACACACACAGGCTGACACACACACCCTGACATACTGACTGACACACACACTGACACACATACTGACTGACAAACACACACTGACTGACACACTGACATACTGACTGACACACTGACATACTGACTAACACACACATACACACTGACTGACACACACATACACACTGACTGACACACACAAAGACACACACAAGGAAGTCAGTTACTATAAATATAGAAGTGCAAATAGCTAAAACACTCGTTCGAAGTCAAACTTCTTTGCGTTTTGGCACTAAAATTGTGTTATGAATTTTAATTAAAAACATCATCATTTCAAATACAATTTCAGTGACAAAAGACAAAGAAGGTTCCCTTAAAATGCACGTAATCGGCACACACAATTTTATTTCAATTATCTGTGTATCTTCTGCATAGAGATAACACATAAGGTCAAAAGAGTTCATAAGCTCACCATGTCGATCATTCACCACTTTAGTGAGCATAGTTCTGTTGAGTGCACCGTATGAAAGCCATATTTTAAGGGTCCAGGAGGGCATGGGACTTAAGAAAGTTGATCATACGGAAACACGAGATGTTCTAGCAATCTGGAGGCAAAAAGGCAGGATGGAAACAGGGTGGTAGTTAATAGTGTACGTAGGGTCTATGTTGTTTTTGAGAATATATGTGTAGCCAGGACTGGTTTCCTTAGCTATCATCTGCCCCCTCCTGGCAGTAAGCCCTGGTAAGAACAGACCGCCAGGAGTTATCATGGGTTTTCCCCACCCACAGCAGCTTCAGTGACTCACAGAGGAGGTGGTGGGACTGGGCCTGAGTGTGTCCAATCAGGGACTCAGACCTGGTACCTACTTCCCATGTACTTAAGGAGCTGCAATACTAAATTTAGTCAGTGCCTCTAGCTTGAGAGAGGCTGTTCTACCCATAACAATTGTGCAAGGCTCTGCCAATCTGTATTCCCCCCTCCCTAGGGGAGTGGAAGGGAGACTATACCCCTTACTCCACCAGGGAGTAAGGGAAAAGCAAGGACTTCTTATGGGCCCCTTGGCCTGGAGTGGAGATCCAGGGTACATCCTGCGAATGAAGCCCCAAGAAGTACTGTCTGAGGCTGTGTATGCTGATCATCTGCAGTGTAACCAAATAAAATGATCCTGTTCAAATATATCTTTCTGCCTGAGATTACAATATATCAGGGGGAGGGGAAAAAAGTTCTCCTGCAGGGATTGTCTCCACAACCCTGGGGCCTGCAAGAGCTGGAGGCACTGTCACCATGAGAAGAATCAGTTACTACCCCAGAAGCCTGTCCTGTTCTCCCCTACACCAACGCGGGAGACTCGGATCTACTGTGAGCCAGCAGGTATGTACCACACCGTGTAATGGCAGAATCTCCCAGAAAGCGGGGGAAACACTGTTACATTTGGAGGCGCTGCTGAGATTATCAGGACAGGCTTTCAGCGAAGCAGAACTGGAAGATAAGAGCTATGCTTCCAGGGAGAGTACAAGAGAAGGAGGAAGGCTAGGTGTAGTGCCAGGGGACTCCGGCATACCATAACTGGGGCTCAACTTTCTACCAGGGAGCTAAAGCCTGTGTGTATGACACACCCCAGTAGGGAAAAACCGGTGCACAGCTTCAGTCATGGGTTGAGAAGATGAAAAGGATTTATTATATTAAAAACATGGACAAAAAAATACTGATATTGTTACTATCAGTATTTTTTTGTCCATGTTTTTAATATAATAAATCCTTTTGATCTACTCAACCCATGACTGAAGCTGTGCACCGGTTTTTCCCTACTGGGGTGTTTCATATACTGGCTTGCATTTACCAGGGAGCACGCAGAGCAGGGGACTTGTGTGTAATTTGAATTCTTCAACTACAGGCTACCGTAGCACACATTATTGTTTGATCCGGCAAAAGATGACGTCGGTCTGATGTGGGAGAGAGGCTGGAGGTCCCGTGAGGATTCCATGAGCAGAGACGCAGAGTGCAGAGAGACCGCCGCCGAACGGAGCCACAAGTGAGGGGATCGCAGATACCCTCTCCTCGACATCATCGGTGCCTGGTGTGATGGGCCAGTCGAGATCTGTGACCGGATAGGATATACAGAGCGGGGCACTGCAAGGCATACAGGATTTAATACAACAGGACTCTCTCCATTCTCAGTCTGCTCTACAAGCCGTGAGTACAGACTCTCTTGGACAATAACTGCATGTGATTACACAGCAGACCCCTGTCCCCTGTTAACACAGACTAGTGAGGAACTCTTGAGCACTGGATTTTTTGAGCTATTGCTCTGACATTATCTATTGCTGTTCTTAGTCGCCCTGAGGCGGGTAGTTGGGATGCCCGAAGGGGGTGCTCTGGTTAACAAGTCCCAGGGACCTCTGGAGAGGGTCTGTGCTGCGGCAGCTGAGAGGGGCAGCATAAGGTACAGCTAGGTGGGTTCTTAAGGGGGTGCCTGGACATACTGAGGTGCCTGAACCTTTGCTGGAAGAGCCACCACAGTACTACTACCCGTCGTTGCACAGGGAGTCACAGGGTACTCAAACTGGACTATAATCGTGTTCAGTGTACAGCAGAAAGAGTTTTGCCTAGCCTGGGGTATATTGATGTTCTACTGGTCAGAGACTACCATGTGCTGCAGATGTACCAGGAGAGCGGGCCCCCTGCAAAATCGTGAGAGTCGCTCTGTACTGAATCCCTTTATTTCAACTAAAATGGCAGCTTCCCTGCACAAGAGTGCACCGTGTGGACTGTGTGATCTAAAATGGCGGTTCCCACCAAACTGAGAAACCGCGTGGATAGTTTGCAGAAAATTGCAAGCTTTCCTCTGCAAAGCCTATGAGAGGCTCGGTGCGACAGCAGGAGCCGCACCCACCTACTCTGTGACTGGCTCAGAGTGGAGCCAAAGTCACGCCTTGCTGCTGTGCGCTCCTACTCTAAACTCCACTAGAGTGAGGGGGCAAAGTGAGCTCTATCTACACTGTGGGAGGAGCCAGATGCGAGCTGCCACACCCTCAGTTCCTCGGAGCTGGTGAACAAGACAGAGCCCTTCTAACAGTGCTGCTGCTCAAATTTGCCTTAACCAAATATAGAATGACTGAGTGTCGCCTAACCACATATAAACTACCAGCCAGAATGCTTCCTGGTGGTGGAGATGGCAGGCCAAGAGTTAATGAAGGGGTTGTGCTCGCAGTGCAGAACACCCGGAGGTGAGCCGAGTACTTCGGCTCGCTGCCAGCAGTGCGGGACTTATTATCGATGGCCAGTAGTGCAATTGTTAGCCCACGGAGCCCAGACTGAAGGCCCTACGGCTACGCAGATTGAGGTGGAAAGCCGCTACAACCACCAGGGGCCCGTGCACTCTAACAGACGGTCCAAGGGGTCTCTGCACCCCGGTTCCTGAGACTGGAACCCAAAGACCCCAAGGTGCGGTGACAGGCATAGAAGAGACCAGAGCATGTCCCCTGGTGCATCAGAGCTGGACGGCTTCAGACCAATTGCCACCAGTGCGGGTGAAGCGCTGCGGAACCTCTCCCCGAAAGAGCCGTCCCTATCCCCATCATCGGATGATGAAGACAGCATTCAATCTGTGGTGATGCACCATCCGAGGGGACCACTCCAGCAATCCTGTGAAAAGAGAGTCACCTACCTGTGGAGTAGAGCGGTCGAGTCCAGAGACCACGAGGCCACAAGCGCTGGTGCGGCCAGAAACACGGAGAAGCCCCATGGCTGTGGCGGCTCCCAGTGCTACCAAGAAGGTGCCTGTGGCTGTTCTGGACGACCCGACGACATTCGTGAGCCAGCGGAGGGGTGAGGAACATCCCCATACTTCCTGCAGCTGCGACGGAGGAATCCAGAGAAGAGGCCCTGCCCGGTGCTTACTTTCGAGTGGAGGACCGCGCCGACCTTCCGGAACTACACCCCGCGAATTACGTACTTCTGGTGCGAGACTTGGACCTGTACCGAGATCCTGCAAGGTCTTCAGATTACGTCACTTCCGAGGTGACCGCCGGAGCAGACCAGGACTATGCTGTGATCCCTCCAGTGAGTACTGCCCTATCCAGGCAAGAAATGGAGAGCTACATTCATAAGGTTGGGGGCAGAGGAAAGCAGTGGCTTGCGGACACAACCACTAAGAGGTTACCACCTGCGACAGGTCGTGGCCTAGCAAGGCTCAATAACTCTGCCCCGGACATTGTTGATTTCAAGGCCCCTGTCCCTATTGCCAGTGTTCATGCCCCATCTAGTTTGGGTTCCCAGTCCAGTCATCACTGGTCAGTGGGTAAAAAGAAGATCCCCAAACTATCTACTGACTACCGGGACTGGGTGGAATCAGATGAGGGGTCGGAGGGGGAGATTCTGGCGTCTTGTAGGAACCCTGTTAAGAACCCGACGTCTTATTTAGAAATGTTTAAGAATAAGCCCAGTCGCTCTTCGTCCTGTAGGTCTGAGACTTCAGGTGTATCCTCCAGGATGGATACTGAGGATGTGTCAGTTTCCTCTACTACTGTATGTCCCAATATACTACACGCAAGTGGTGGGATCCTCTCTTTCAGGGATCCTCCTTGGCTATGAACTGCACCAGATTTGTGTTAATAGATGGGAAGGTAGTAGATCACTGGTGGGAGGAGGGACCCTTTACTCCTGAGGAGACAGCGGAGGTGCTAAGGAAGAGAAGTAGTGAGATACAGCTGGGTATTGTGAAGCATGCTGGACCTTCCATACTATACCAAGAGGTGTCCAAAGAAGAACCAAAATACTGGGTCTTGCCAGGACAAGCCCATGGTAAAAAGATGACCAAACAAAGCAGGCCAGATAGGGCATTGTAGTTAGATATAGACAATCTCATGGGTATAAGTACCCCTATGTTCCCCAAGCCATCATGAGGGAGATTGAGGCTAACAGAGAGTCCTGGATAAGGGAGGCTATTCTGGACTATGTGCGGTCCAAGACCAGTTATTCTGCCTACCACACTGAGGAGAGGCTGTGCAACCTCATGAGAGTATGGAGTATAGGTAGAGGGATCTACATGGATAGGGTCAAGTACCGGCCTGAAAATGGTCCAGTCAAAGTGTACTTTGTTAAAGTAGCTGATCACGAGGGCAGGATAGTACAGAAACCTGATCCCAGGCATTGCAATTAAAATGGATTCTCCATGTTGGGAGTAATCGTTGTTGTTTCTTCATCACCCTTTAAGGTGGGAGGGTAAAAACCTGCGTGTGCATATAACGGTATCATTAACTGTATACCCATGTTATTGGTTGTAAATGCAATGTTGTGTTGTTCCAGGTTACTCACCTACAGGATGGACCCGTAAATTTGGCTCCAAGTGGGGACCATTGGATTCCACCAGAGGGAGAATGTAGCCAGGACTGCTTGCCTTAGCTACCAGTTTGCCCCCTCCTGGCAGTAAGCCCTGGTAAGAACAGGCCGCCAGGAGTTATCATGGGTTTTCCCCACCAACAGCAGCTTCAGTGACTCACAGGGGAGGCGGTGGGACTGGGCCTGTGTGTGTCCAATCAGGGACTCAGACCTGGTACCTACTTCCCATGTACTTAAGGAGCTGCAATACTAAATTTAGTCAGTGCCTCTAGCTTGAGAGAGGCTGGTCTACCCATAACAATTGTGCAAGGCTCTTACAATCTGTATTCCCTCCCCTAGGGGAGTGGAAGGGAGACTATACCCCTTACTCCACAAGGAAGTAAGGGAAGAGCAAGGACTTCTTATGGGCCCCTTGGCCTGGAGTGGAGATCCAGGGTACATCCTGCGGATGAAGCCCCAAGAAGTACTGTCTGAGGCTGTGTATGCTGATCATCTGCAGTGTAACCAAATAAAATGATCCTGTTCAAATATATCTTTCTGCCTGAGATTACAATATATCAGGGGGAGGGGGAAAAAGTTCTCCTGCAGGGATTGTCTCCACAACCCTGGGGCCAGCAAGAGCTGGAGGTGCTGTCACCATGAGAAAGAATCAGTTACTACCCAAGAAGCTTGTCCTGTTCTCCCCTACAACAACGCGGGAGACCCAGATCTACTTTGAGCCAGCAGGTATTCACCACACCACACTGTGTAATGGCAGAATCTCCCAGAGGGGGGAGGGGGGAAACGACGCTACATATGCGATCACCAGGTCCGCCGACAATTTTCCCAGGTCCCAGGACTAGAGTTTCCAATGGAAACACTCCCCTGTCGGCAGCTTTGTGAAGCCCCTCCTCTCTTTCTCTCACCCTCTGTTTTCTCTCACCCCCCTTGTCACACTCCCCCTCCATGTATTTCTCTTTTCTCACCACTTCCCCCTTTGCTAGATCACAAAATCTCCCCCTTCACTTAAATTTCACTCCTCAAGCCCCCTCACACACACATGCACAATTCCACCCCCCACACAATTTCCCTCACACACACACACACACACACACACAATCTTGACAACATCACACACCAGCACAAATCAACAAAACCACCCCAGCACAATAACACACACTCCCCCCATACACAATACCACATAACCCCCCTCCTCAGCAAAATACCACACAAACTCCCATCACAATACCACACACTTCCCCCATGCACAATATCCCACAACCCCCAGCACAATACCACACAACCTCCCCAGCATAATACCACACAACCTCCACAGCACATTACCAAACAACCCCTCCCAAGACACAACAGCACAACACCCCAGCACAACAGCACAGCCCCTCAGCACAACAGCACAACCCCTCAGCACAACAGCACAACCCCCCAGCACAACATCACAACCCCCACGCAGCACAACTTCACAACCCCCCCCCCCAGCAGCACAAGAGCTCAACCCCTCCACCCCCACTCCCACCACAACCCACCACCCTGGCAACACACACCCACACACCCTTTGTCAGGTATAATGCGAAACGCATTGGGTTTACCCTCACAGGCCACAATAGATCAACTTCGACGCCCAAAATACAAACTTTCTTGTTTGGTGCCGGCTTCTGTGACTACCATCCCGCAGACGCGAATACGCCTGATGGAAAACCCCGCCGATCCAACCCATCTCGGCTGTGCACGAGCCGAGGAAGGAAAGATAAGGCAGCAGACCTTCGCCCACAGTTCTAGCATGGAAAGATGCTGCCGAACAGTGAAGTGAAGGAGATCCACTGACAGGGACCTCACATACTCCAGTTGTCAGGCTTTCAATGACGTCACATCCTTTCTCCCCCAAGCCTCTGTCACATGGTATACTAGAGCCAATCAGAGTAGGGATGGAGTTCCCACGCTCTGATTGGCTACCGTACCATGTGTGGACGGCCATGTTTCTTTTAATGACGTCATCTTAAAGGAAATTGAAGCAAAGCCATTCTGATTGGCTGTGCTTTCATTGCCTTTAAGTGACGTCATCAGTTTTTTTTTTATCGGCCAAAACACATGGTTTTCACGGCCCAATCAGGGCCGTGGGAACCATATGACGAAAATGTGACGTCATAGGCCTTTAAAAGCCTATGTCGTCTCATTTTGAAGCCAGACGCCGAGGAGGAAGGACCTCCAGAGAAGAAAGAAGACCAGGGCGTGGTCAAAGACGGGAAGAAGACCCCGGAAGAAGGTTAAAGAAAGAAGAATACAGATGAAGATGGATTACAAGTAGAAGACCTGTGGATTGATTTGGATTTTTAGTTTAATGTTTATTTTTTTATGGTTTTTTATTTTATGGGTTCCTGTGCCTGGTGGTTTTGTACGTGAGTAACCAGTTCAACGGGAGTCGGTGGGGCCAAGTAATGGTAAGTGAATTAAAGAAATGTATTTAATTGAACTAGTTATTTTTTTTAATTCTGTTCTTTACATGTTTATTTAATTATCTGTGGTATATCATTTCTTGCCACTGTATGTATGTATGTATGTCTAGAGAGATATATACATACAGGGTAAGAAATCATAGTGTTTTAAAAGCTTGATTTGCTGTGTTTTTAATTATTTTGACTATGCATGTAAGCTTAAATGTGTGTTTAAAGTCTTTTAAAATTAGATAGATGTAATCGTTGCTATTGTATGTTGTTTTAGAGGTCACGGGTAGCCTTCTTTGTTAATTTTTTATGCTTCTTGGTACTTATATATTTTCACAGCCTACATTGCCGAGTTGCAGGTTTGAATTAGTTAATTGTTTAATTGTTAGGGATTGAAAGTAAATTGTTTAGGGATGCAATGTTAATTGTTTAGGGATGTCATTATTGAATGGTAATTGATTTATGTTTACCGGATTGGTAACAATAGTATATTTGTTTGGAGTTATCTGTATTGGGATTGAAATGTTATTGTTAACCTTCTTTAGCAGAATGTATATGGTGCATAGATTGTATGCATCATATATTCAATGTTAATGCAATGTGTTGATTGTGATTAGAGGTTTTTGATTGGCATTTTATCTTTTTGATTGTAATATCAGTTAGGATTATGACAGGAAATTACTTGTATTGTAGTGTGTATTAATGGAGAACTGTTATTTTGAGTACTGCATGTTTTTGATAACCCTTCTACATTTATTTGTATATTGGTTCATCATGTGTGTGTATATATATATATCTCTCTCTCTCTGTAATGCAAATATATATATATATATATATATATAATCAAAAAATAAATAGATGATACCGTTCTGTGGCTAACGAAATGCTTTTATTTGTGCGAGCTTTCGAGATACACTGATCTCTTCTTCCGGCGATGTTACAATGAATGAAGTGCACAAATAAAAGCATTTTGTTAGCCACAGAACGGTATCATCTATTTATTTTTTGATTATTGAAGCTCGGCTAACACGGTACTGATACCTCTACATGTATATATATATATATATATATATATATATATATATATATATAAAACGTGGTGGTCCACACTGAGAGCTGCCGGAGACCCTGCACACCAGCACCCATATTAATCATCGGAACTATTTGAGGACTGGTTTATCCTTTCATTTGCTTTTTTCATGTGTTGTTGCTGTATGTTTGTTATGGGCCTATCTTTTGTTTATAGGTCCGTATAACCTTTACATTATTGCTTAGACAATTCAGGTTTTACACTAGATAATTCCAACATAGACATACATAGTGTATATGTTCCTTAGAGGCGCAGCTTTTTTCCCTTCTGTTTGTTCCATATATATATATATATATATATATACATATATATATATATATATATATACATATATATATATATATATATATATATATATATATATATATTTGCATGATGAAGCCAATGTACAAATTCATGGGTGAAGGGTGGGTATCGGGCCAGTGTGGCTTAACCCCTTAATTACCTTTGAGGTTATTATCCGATATGGTATTTAAGGGGTTAATTGATATCTCAATATAATTGCAATGTATTGGCATTGTATTGGCTATGTTTTTTTGTGGGCAAGACAAGGATGTTGCTGGCGAATGAGACTTCTTGTTGATAAGGTCAGTAGTACTTAATTTATTTGAATATGTTAGTTAATGTTTTTAATAATGGCCAAATAATCTATTATCCCTATCTGGATAATAGTTATTTTGGACATTATTGTACTGTAGGTGTTGGGGGGGGGGGTGTTACCCAACGGTATGTGGGTAGGCCTCCCTTGTGGGTAGTGGGTGAGAGTGGTTAGGCCTCGCGGGCTGGGGGGTTACTGTGGGAGGGTATGTAGGCGTCCCGAGTGGTGAGTGAGGGTGGGTTAACCCCTTGATGACTATAGCGGTTAATAACCGCTATGGTGATTAAGGGGTTAGGGGACATTACTTTGGATGTTTTCATTGTTGTGTATGTTTTGCAGCAGCGGAGGGGGCATGGCCAGGATGAAGATGAGGATGGCCTTCATCGTTGCAGCCGGACATGGGTGAGTACTATATGTATTTAATGTATTTATTGCTGTTAATGTATTTAAAATGGGCACATTCACTATTATCCCTTTGTGGATAATAGTAATTGTGGCCATAACTATACTTCTATGTGTTTGGGGGGGGGGGGGGGATTTCTTTAAAAGTATGTATGTGTTTATTCATTAATTTGGGGGGGGGCACATAATTGGTACTGCAGGCCTGCGGGTAACACCCGAGGGCCCCCGCCGGTCTATAGTATCATTGATGTGCATATATGTGTATGTTAGGGGTTATAGGTGTTTTTGTTATATATATATATATATATATATATATATATATATATATATATATATATATATATATATGGAAAAGAGAGGAGAGAGCGCACGCCCATAGCGTATATAAGTATATTTAATGAGGGGGAGGGGGGAGGGAGGGGTAAAAAACGCACTTACAAGAAGTACAATAAAATCAAGCATATGTGATAATAATCACCACCATCCGGTCTAACTGCAAGCTCTTGGGGCAGTCCCAGGCTCCGTTGGTGAAGGAGCAGCGTCTCAGCAGATTCCAGGACTGATGTAGGTCATCCGGTCAAATTGCAGACTTTGGGGGCATTCCCAGGCTCCGTTTGGCAAATATGCAGCGTACCAGCAGTTTACCAGGGCTGGTGTGCTGTGAATAGTCCCAAACAAAAGTTCCGTGTGTATAGTGCCTGCAGCACTAGCGCTAGGATCAATCCGCTCCTGCGCTGAATGTAGACTTGAATGTCAGTGCGTCTGACGTCACGACGCTCCCTGACGCGTTTCGTCAGTCTCGGCTAACTTTTTCAAAGGGATGACGTGAGGGGGGGAGGTCCGGTATTTTATACACACTCCAATGAAGGTAATTGTTGAATAACCGCCCCTACTCAGCTGCTATCATTAACCGTGCTACCAGCACTATAACATACATAATTACATAAAATGCAGATATTTACCTTGAAAGAATTGGAGGAGATGATAAAATTAACCTATACATTCAATGTCCATCATATTACTAAATATACATATACAATTAACACACAGTTAAACATATATTAAATATAAAAATAATCCTCAATAACCAATTATAAAACAACAATATAAAACAACATTATTCTCTAGGGTTCAAACCAAAATTGAAAATACGTATCTTGTATGTGGATCAAACCCCATCAGTATTAACTATGGGATACATTGCATTACATCAACATAATGCAATGATATTGCATATCTAAATCCCACCTATAGATAGAGGGATGATCACACATAGGCCAGTTTGGAGTATAATACTTAGATATTGATGATAGAAAAGGAGATCATATGACATTAAAATTATATATATATACATCCACAATTGAATAACATTAAATATTGCACCCTGATGCGTGCATAAATAAATTGTCAATTCTTATGATCCCATATGATTGGACTAATGACAAAATAATTTTAATTATAAATTTAAATATAAATAAGGATGAAAATTTAGTATATAAAAAATATACAATAAAATGAAAATAAAAATATAAAAGTTCATACAAATGAGATCCAAACTCAAAAGGAAGTATGAAACTGGAGTCTGTATGCCACAAACAAAGCTCGGGCCCGGAGGTGTGTCTACATATGTGTGCTATACTGAAATCAAATAAAAATAAGTTATGTGTACTATATACTCTATACTATATACCTATTTGTATCTATTCTATATAGTGACTACCAGGCCCTAATTGGCCGTTTTACGGGTCCGAGCTTTGTTTGTGGCATACAGACTCCAGTTTCATACTTCCTTTTGAGTTTGGATCTCATTTGTATGAACTTTTATATTTTTATTTTCATTTTATTGTATATTTTTTATATACTAAATTTTCATCCTTATTTATATTTAAATTTATAATTAAAATTATTTTGTCATTAGTCCAATCATATGGGATCATAAGAATTGACAATTTATTTATGCACGCATCAGGGTGCAATATTTAATGTTATTCAATTGTGGATGTATATATATATATATATATATATATATATATATATATATATATATATATATATATATATATAATTTTAATGTCATATGATCTCCTTTTCTATCATCAATATCTAAGTATTATACTCCAAACTGGCCTATGTGTGATCATCCCTCTATCTATAGGTGGGATTTAGATATGCAATATCATTGCATTATGTTGATGTAATGCAATGTATCCCATAGTTAATACTGATGGGGTTTGATCCACATACAAGATACGTATTTTCAATTTTGGTTTGAACCCTAGAGAATAATGTTGTTTTATATTGTTGTTTTATAATTGGTTATTGAGGATTATTTTTATATTTAATATATGTTTAACTGTGTGTTAATTGTATATGTATATTTAGTAATATGATGGACATTGAATGTATAGGTTAATTTTATCATCTCCTCCAATTCTTTCAGGGTAAATATCTGCATTTTATGTAATTATGTATGTTATAGTGCTGGTAGCACGGTTAATGATAGCAGCTGAGTAGGGGCGGTTATTCAACAATTACCTTCATTGGAGTGTGTATAAAATACCGGACCTCCCCCCCTCACGTCATCCCTTTGAAAAAGTTAGCCGAGACTGACGAAACGCGTCAGGGAGCGTCGTGACGTCAGACGCACTGACATTCAAGTCTACATTCAGCGCAGGAGCGGATTGATCCTAGCGCTAGTGCTGCAGGCACTATACACACGGAACTTTTGTTTGGGACTATTCACAGCACACCAGCCCTGGTAAACTGCTGGTACGCTGCATATTTGCCAAACGGAGCCTGGGAATGCCCCCAAAGTCTGCAATTTGACCGGATGACCTACATCAGTCCTGGAATCTGCTGAGACGCTGCTCCTTCACCAACGGAGCCTGGGACTGCCCCAAGAGCTTGCAGTTAGACCGGATGGTGGTGATTATTATCACATATGCTTGATTTTATTGTACTTCTTGTAAGTGCGTTTTTTACCCCTCCCTCCCCCCTCCCCCTCATTAAATATACTTTTATACGCTATGGGCGTGCGCTCTCTCCTCTCTTTTCCTTTTTAGATATCCTGTGGACGTGGTAGGTCCACATTGAGAGCTGCCGGAGACCCTACATACCAGTACCCATATTCATCATCGGAACTTTCTGAGGACTGGTTATCCTTTCTATTGCCTTTTCTATGTGTATATGTTGTATGTTTGTAATAGGCCTATCTTATGGTTATAGGTCTGTTTACCTTTACAATATTGTCTAGATTATCTAGGTTATACATTAGATATTTATACATAGACATACACAGTTTAAATGTTCCTTTAAGGCGCAGCTTTTTTCTTTATATATATATATATATTATATATATATATATATATATTTATATATATATATATATATATATATATATATATATATTTATATTCATTTATTTATTTATTCTTTTACATTTATTTATTTAGTGTGGGGCTGCTGTGTGTGATTATTTTTCATTGTGGGTAGTGGGGGTGGGTGAAGGGGGTATTAGCCCCAACGGTGGTTGTTTAGGGCTTGCGGGGGGGGGAGCGTGAGGGGTTAACCCCTTCATGACCGTAGCGGTATTAACTGCTACGGTCCTGAAGGAGTTAAGTGCACCCGCAACCCCCCCGCAAGCCCTAAACTCACACCAAGGGCCACATACCCCCTTCACCCACAACCGCTACCCACAATAAAGCTGGCACGGTGGGTTAACCCCTTCATTACCTTAGCGGTTACCCGCTAAGGTAATGAAGTGGGCTGTACATGCATTTTTCCTGCCTCGGATGCATGCCGGGGGCCTTTGGTGCTGATATTCCTGGGTATCAGCTCTGGAGCCCCCCGGCATCAATCCGAGCCAGGAAAGGGGATGATTTTTTTTTTATGGTCCCTCTCGCCGCTCAGCTCCAACTTCTTGCCAACTTTTGTTGGCGGAGCTATTTGGAGAACATCTCTCCATTTTAATGGTGCGATCAGCGGCGAGATGGTGATCGGGGCTTCCTGCATACGGCCCTTTTTAAAACTGGCGAGATATTGCTTCTTGCCACCTGCGCGGCGAGTTTTTAAAACAAAAAAAAAACTGGCGCTTTTTACTCATCTCGCCAGTTTCTCGCCATTTACTAAATTGCTATAGGCATATTTGGCTAAAA
This sequence comes from Ascaphus truei, assembly GCF_040206685.1. Classification (NCBI taxonomy): domain Eukaryota; kingdom Metazoa; phylum Chordata; class Amphibia; order Anura; family Ascaphidae; genus Ascaphus; species Ascaphus truei. The sequence goes on along the minus strand of NC_134484.1, from coordinate 366,023,882 downwards.
ACTGGCGAGATTGGGCTTCTCGCAGCTCTCTGCATAGGCCCCTGTATGTTTCATGAGATTAAACCAGAAACCATTAGTTTATTTTACTGTTACCATGTGTGTCCACTAGAGGTCACAACTGTCTTGTGCACCTGTTACATTTATGCACGCAGAAAAATCTGAAATGAGAGAGTTGGGTCGTTATTAATCCTCACATACAACAAGTTTTACAAAGAAATATCACAATGCTCAAATAAAATGTACATGAGACACAAGGGGGTTAGTTATAAACTATGATACTGCAGATCAAATATATATATATATATATATATATATATATATATATATATATATATATATATATAAAACATAATACTGAGTTAAGTTATGGTGAGTAAAAAAAGTGACAAAAACCCTCCACAGGAAAGCAAATATGCAAATATAACTGTATGTATGTATATATATATACAGTTATATTTGCATATATATATATATATATATATATATATATATATATATATATATATATATATATATATATATATATATATGCAAATACAGCTGTATGCTCATCTGCATGTCTTAGGCAGGTCTGCAACCCCGCCTTTCCCCATTATCACCCAGCATACAGCACTTCCACTGTAGCAAGGGATTCTGGGAAATGACATGCAAATGAGCACACAATGTCACTTTTTGCCTCAATAACCATTTTTAACATGGTTCCCTATAGGCTTAAGCTTGCTGCATGGTCACAGCTTTGAGCACAGCCAGGGTTAAGGTGCATACCCAGAAAACCACCCACAGACAGCTGTTTCGACCTTGATGGGTCTCATCAGTGTGGGGTTGATTTTAACTGGGTATGCAAGAGAGGCTATGGGATAGGCTATACCATAATACTGAGTTAAGTTATGGTGAGTAAAAAAAGTGACAAAAACCCTCCACAGGAAAGCAAATATGCAAATACAGCTGTATGCTCATCTGCATGTCTTAGGCAGGTCTGCAACCCCGCCTTTCCCCATTATCACCCAGCATACAGCACTTCCACTGCAGCAAGGGATTCTGGGAAATGACATGCAAATGAGCACACAATGTCACTTTTTGCCTCAATAACCATTTTTAACATGGTTCCCTATAGGCTTAAGCTTGCTGCATGGTCACAGCTTTGAGCACAGCCAGGGTTAAGGTGCATACCCAGAAAACCACCCACAGACAGCTGTTTCGACCTTGATGGGTCTCATCAGTGTGGGGTTGATTTTAACTGGGTATGCAAGAGAGGCTATGGGATAGGCTATACCATAATACTGAGTTAAGTTATGGTGAGTAAAAAAAGTGACAAAAACCCTCCACAGGAAAGCAAATATGCAAATACAGCTGTATGCTCATCTGCATGTCTTAGGCAGGTCTGCAACCCCGCCTTTCCCCATTATCACCCAGCATACAGCACTTCCACTGCAGCAAGGGATTCTGGGAAATGACATGCAAATGAGCACACAATGTCACTTTTTGCCTCAATAACCATTTTTAACATGGTTCCCTATAGGCTTAAGCTTGCTGCATGGTCACAGCTTTGAGCACTATATATATATATACACATGTAGAGGTATCAGTACCGTGTTAGCCGAGCTTCAATAATCAAAAAATAAATAGATGATACCGTTCTGCACTATATATATATATATATATATATATATATATATATATATATATATATATATATATATATATATAGTGCAGAATAAATGAGTTCTTCAGTATTAGGTGATACCTTTTTTATTGGACTAACAATTTATGTCATAGGACAAGCTTTCGAGAGTTCTCCTCTCTTCTTCAGGTCGAGCAATACTGATATACAAAGGATTCAATGGCTAAAACAGTGTAGAGAGAGGAAAAAAACAAAAACAACAGATATGTGCTGTAGATAAGGTAGGGTGTTAAAAGTGTTTGAAGCCAGGGGACAGTGACAAAGAAAGGTGGGGAGGGGGAGGGATGCTGGGGGGGGAGAGAAAGTGTGGATATGAATTGAGGCAAGCAGGATAATTACAAACAATTTTGATAGGGTGTGAGAAAACCCATGTCCGCATTAAGTCCTTTGGTTTTGGTGTCAAAGAGTCTTATCATTCTGAGTTCAAATGTTTTCCGTTCTTGGGTAACACCCTACCTTATCGACAGCACATATCTGTTGTTTTTGTTTTTTTTCCTCTCTCTACACTGTTTTCGCCATTGAATCCTTTGTATATCAGTATTGCTTGACCTGAAGAAGAGAGGAGAACTCTCGAAAGCTTGTCCTATGACATAAATTGTTAGTCCAATAAAAAAGGTATCACCTAATACTGAAGAACTCATTTATTCTGCACTGCAACTGGACTAACACGGCTATTTTCTGCTTTATATATATATATATATATATATATATATATATATATATGGGGTTGCAGACCTGCCTAAGACATGCAGATGAGCATACAGTTGTATTTGCATATATATATATATATATATATATATATATATATATATATATATATATATATATATATATACATGTAGAGGTATCAGTACCGTGTTAGCCGAGCTTCAATAATCAAAAAATAAATAGATGATACCGTTCTGTGGCTAACGAAATGCTTTTATTTGTGCGAGCTTTCGAGATACACTGATCTCTTCTTCCGGCGATGTTACAATGAATGAAGCAAGCAAAAGGTATACTTAAAAACAGTCTCTTGGAATGTTATCTGTGCTAGTCCTTCCCCCAGTGTGGATGTGTTTAATGGCTAGAGGTGTCAAAAGGTTCCTGAAAGCAAGTGATGTAAGAGTGTGTGTGTGTATCTGTGTGAATATAAATGAATGGAGAGCCCACAGTATATACAGTGCTTTACAAAAGGTGTGTGTGGAGTGGGAGTGGATATAAATGGTGTGGGTAGGTGTGGAAATGTGAGTGATTGTAGCACAACTAAAAGTGTGTGTGGATACTATGTGGTCCCTATAGGTGTATAGGGATGGAAAAACAAGGAGTATTGGTATGTGTAAGAGACAGCTGTGTGTGCATACATATAGCACAGTATGTACAGACATGGCCTATAGTGCTCATGGGAAGAGAGTTCACTTGTGTCAGTAATGACTCATAAAATTTCGATCTCAGTTTAGGCCACCGCTAAGTGTCCCGAACAGTTGCATAAATTTGTATTCATGCAACCGTCTCTCTTTCGGTGTTTTCAGATTACCTTTCTGAGGGTTGCCATACTCAAAGGTAATCTTAAAACACCGAAAGAGAGACGGATGCATGAATACAAATTTATATTATGTAATGATGTTAATTAATCATTTGCATACTCAATTAAAATTATGTTAATTAATCATTTGCATACTCAATTAAAAATATCATTAAATGGTGCTGGAGTTAAAACCCCATCATGGCTATTTTACAAATGGCTTTAGTGAATAGGCCGAGAACTCAAATTTGCATTAAACTCTGATAAAGCATACGTTAAAAGGAGAACTTAAAGCAAGCCATTTTCAATCCTAAACACGTGACAATGGAGTTTGTATTATTCACAATTTACAATATACAAATATACTATACTACTATATACATGCCAATGTTATTTGCAAAGCAATACAATAGAGCAGATATCTGCTGCACAGCAAAAATAAATATAACGATATAATCACCGGTGCTCCTGGTTCAGAGAATCCCTGACTATACTCCAAACTCAGCAAGCCAAATTAGGCTGCGCTTATAGCACCGGCGACGCGACGTCGCTTCAAAACAAATGCATTGAATCTGTAGCATGCCCTTAGAGTAGGTGCGACGGAGCGATGTGAATCTCTGTAGACAGTAGAATTTGATTTTTACAGAGACGGTCTCATCATGTGACAGGCTGTAACCAATCAGATAGCTTCTGATGCAGGGAGAGGGGGAATGTGTGTGTGTGTGTGTGTGTGTGTGTGTGTGTGTGTGTGTGTGTGTGTGTGTGTGTGTGTGTGTGTGTGTGTGTGTGTGTGTGTGTGTGAGATCAGGGCCGCCAACAGAAATCATGGGGCCCAGGACAAATGAAAGGAGCAGCCCCTCCAACCCATAGCGCACCTACCACGGAAATAGTGATTAAGGGGTTAGGGGCAATTAGATTGTATGTTCCATGTATTCTTGCTGGCATCAGGGGACATGGACCTGGAGAATGCAGACGAGTATGCCCTTCATGATGGCAGGGGTAAGTTGAACGTTTTATTTACTTTATTAATGCTGGCTGGCTAATGTTTGATTTTATAATGGATACATGCACTATTATTCATATGTGAATAATAGTAATTTTGTCCTTTACTGTACTGTATGTGTTGGGGGGTGGGGAGGGGTTGTTGGAGGTAGAGGAAGTGGGTAGTAGGGTTGTTGTGTGTATTTTTATTTATTGTGGGTAAAGGGATTGGGTGAAGGGGGTTGTAGCCCCAAGGCAGGAAAAATGCATTTTTTTTTCTAAGTCCTCTCTCGCCACCTTATCGGTAGGTTCTCACCACCTTCACGCCAACTATTCTGATGGGAGGATTTTCAGAGGAAATTGCCATTCTAGAACCTCAATTTGGACTGATAACCTACTCGAGGCTATTAGAATTGCACGAATGTGAAAACCTGCCGATAAGTGTCTTATCGCGGCTCGCCTGCCGAATTATTTTTTTTTGAGAAAAAAATTCCAAAAAAGCTTTTTATCGGCCACTTATCGAGGCTTACTGAATAGCAGTAGGCTTTTTTGGTGAAAGGGCCTAGATACGTGGCTTATCGAGGCTTATAGCATAGGCCCTTAACTGTTTTCCAGTGCCAGAAAGTGTCTTACAGCAGAGCGCATATATTCTGGCAAGCCAACACACTATTACTGTGGCAGATTTAAATGCCTCATTGAATGATCTCAATACCATATCTTGCACTGCAGGCACGGTTGATGCACACGCTATAAATATGAGCCATTTTCTTCCTGAGGTTTTATTACAATTTGGAAATAATGTTAACAAATTCAGCATTGTAATGGATTGCTGGCCCCTATGGCAGCAAAATAGTTAAGTCATATCTATTGGAAATCTTCATGGGACATCGATAATTCCGAGACATACCAAGACAATGTTGTGGATTTCTGCAGAGAATAGCTTGGTTTTACCTTGTCTTGTTTATGAGCACAGGTGTCAAATGAAAGTGTTCTAATTCTCAGAGGGTAAAAACATGTAGGAAGGGAATTCGAATATGCCGTTGAAAAGAAACGTTGAGATGCCGCAAGCCTTAATTACATCCGTAGGGTGCATTCAATTGTTTGTTTCCTTGCTTTATATCTGTCTTTTGACTACGTAATTCTCTTTCTCAGTATAATATATGTTTGCCACAATGGTGAGAAGTTGAACATTGTGCCAAAGAGGATCAGATTAGCTTTTGCTTGATACAAAAGAAAAAAAACATACTTTTTTTCTTTGCTGAACATGTTTAAATGTGGATGCAGGAAAATGAAACAACAAGTCTAAATGTTCTCAGGAGCCTAAAACACTCTCTTGGGAGAAATTAACAATACAATATTTCTTCCTGTCTTTCTGAATTGAAAAGAAAATGGGTAATAATTCAGAATAGAGTAATCATAATCTAAAACTGATATAAAACTTCCATGTGCTGAAAGTTTATTTTTGTTCATAAAACATGAGTGGCTGCACTTTTGTAAAATGAAAGCCCTTAGGAATCTTTAGTATCATACTTCAAAATTGTACATTTAGATTATCGAAAAAAGAAATGGATATATATATCTTGGGCACTTGAGCAATCAAATACCATGGTATTGCATACTGTGCTGGGAGGATATTGGCATTTAGCATCATAACTATGCATGGAAAGTATCTTTTTATTTTTATTTTAACCCCTTTACTACCAGCAGGCCTGTCTGGCAGCAATTATAGTCCGTAAAACCTGTATTTGGCTCCTGTAGAGAATTGTCTCAGATTCACTTAAATAGCTAGATACATTCATAAATAGGGCAGTTTCCTTCTTTTCACTTCACTAGCTGAATTGTACATACATGTACTATATGTGAACATGGATAATTCATAAATGTGCATCCCCTGTAAAAACAAGAATATTCAAAATCTTTATCACGATGCAAACAAACTTTTCTCATTATCTATGATTTAATTAACCTAATTATGTGATTATGCTCTTCTGCACATTTGAATATTTACATACAATTTAAATGAATGTACCACCAGCCATCTTTTTTGTTCTTCTGCTGACTATTTTAATACTTTCTCACCCACAAACTCATTTTGAATTATAACCAGGAATATACTGAATTTCTGATTTTGTGATCCACTAAGAGTTGACACATCAAATAAAACTAGCAACATGGGATGTTGTTTTTTTTTGTGTTTTTTTATGTTTTTATTCCCCAATATAGCACATAAATGCAAAAATAAACCTTGAAGCTAATATCAGTTTTCTTTTTGTGTGTGCAAGATACAACAGTTTCTCTCATTTAGGCTGTAATGTCACTTTGGGATACTCCTACTGTCCCCTGTTATTCCTCAACAGTTTCTCATTACACCACAAACTCAACATTTTAATCTTTTTTAATTGACATTTAAATAATACCCCTACAACAACCAGAAGCACTGAAATGGTACTGCGTATAGTACAGGTCAAAGAATGTATGTCCCTTTTCCACTTTAAAACCCTTTCCCACTTTATACCCCGTACCTGAATATATCTCTAAAACACTTTTTTTTTTTTAAAGAAATAATATGCTTGTAAAGTGATTCTTCCTCTCTTGTTTGGGTCTCTGCCAAGTATAAGAGTGTAATTACGGCATGGGAATGGAAAAGAGTATTTCCTGAAACCAGGGTCACGAATGATGTATGATTAGTTCCAGTAAGCTTAACTCATGCTTTCCCTCTTCCAAAGCAACAACAAGTCCTTTTCTCTTTCTTTGTTTTATTGAGGGAAAATCACAGGGAGAACGGTACTTGTAGATGTAATGTAGGTAGAGAGTGCTTCTCTGTCTGAAGTGCAGTGTATCAAGGATGAGGCAGTGTAAAACAGAAAGGCCTTGCTGGGGTAAATAGCAGGCAGTTACTCACTCAGAGTCCAGGGTGAAAAGGAAGTGAGGAGCAAGGGTCACACTAGATGGGAAGTGAAACTATACTAACTGTCAGCAAGGACAGGGGGGTAGGAATAGCCCACTCTCAGCTAGGAGAATAAGAGCTGCATGCAACCAACACAGGCTGTGTAAACAACATGTAGCAATAATGTTGACTTTTCACATGCAGCAAGCTGCTGGGACAGGGAAAATAACAGACAGCCAAACTAGGGAGAAATGAATCCCAAAACTGTAAAGGGGGACAGAGGAAAATGGAATCTGGTTCCAGGACACCACTATATTCCTGGAATATGTGGAACATATGTGCAATACAACAACATGTATAGTGGTAAAGGGAACACAGGCGCAAACAAATAAAAAGTGGACACTAATAATAAGTGACTAATCAAAAACTTAAATAGGTGAAAAATGTGATAACATTTAAGTAAATACAATTTCACCCCCTGCTCTGGAACCCACTGGAAGGGGTAGTCTTCACTCTTCCCCCACAGTAACAGCAAAACACGCAAAATCCACGGGGAGCATGGGGAGGAAACAAAAATAAATTTAAGTGCAGCAAAAAATGGCAACGTGGAAAAAGCCTTCAATTGACTTGGCTCTAATGAATTGACAACTTACAAGATGTAAGAGTCAAATAGGCAGGGTTGTAAGTGTCTTTGTATTCTAGAAAGTGTATTCTAGAAAGTGTTATATTAGCTCCATGATTATATAATTCACCATCATCCAACTGTAGGTTTTTAAGATTTTTTAGGATTTTATAATTAATTTGTTAAAGTATATTTGCAAGTTTGCCATAATTTTAGAATTAATTTGTATAAACTGTTTGTAATTATGGTGAGTCTGCCATTCCAGATCGTATATTCCCTGTGATAATATCAGTGAGTTAATATGTTTGAATTCATAGGTTGTCCAAATTGACTCCAAATGTACCACCATTTATATTTATATTTATATTCCCACAAAAAGATTCAATCCCCATCCTGTTTACCAAGTATCCCCTTAAATATGCATTTACCATCATGTATACTGAGATTTTAACCCCATGTGTGTAACTGAGATTTTAACCCCATGTGTGTATATGAGCAATTGCATTTGTACTATCCACCCCAGAAGCTCTTTAAGGAATAGCATACACCTGTTGATTAATCAGATCACAAAGATATAAAAGCATGCAATGTGTCACGAGACTCCACACTCCTGAGGAAGAAAGCAGTCGCTTTCGAAACGCGTAGAGTGGGAGTCTTATCCAGAGCGGAGCATACAGCAGAGGAGTTGCAGGAGGATACAGCCCTCACCGAGCAACGAAACCGGAAGTGACGTCACACACCAGTCGGAGCAGTGTAACAGCTGACCGGAGGCTGAGGCGGAGGAGTGGGGGAACGTTGCGGGATGGTGAGCCAGCTGGCTAAAGTCTTCCAACACTAATGCACTGTGATATGCCCGTTTTTTATTGTTAGAATGTGAGTATAATATTTTATTGTTATAAAGCTTTTTTATCTCGAGTGATCTGTGCTATGCCAGTTTTTCTCTCAACATTGGGGTACGTGATCCTGAGGACCTGATCCACTTTGATGACAACTGCATCATCCACTTACCTCTGACCGTTTTAGTTCAACCCTGCATTTTTGACTCTTACATCTTGAAAGTAGTCAATTCATTAGAGCCAAGTCAATTGAAGGCTTTTTCCACGTTGCCAATAGAACAACATAACAATGCAAAGTTCATGTCCACATAACGGTGTGATACCGGCCGGTACCACCAGCTTGAAATCCTTTGGCCATCTCGGTAAGGGAGGCCAGGTGGATGCACAGCTCTAGGTTAGCTTGATGCACCACAATGTCTCTCAGAGTCCACGGAACTGGTAGTCAGTTCTTCCTTGTTATAGTCCGATTGCGTTTCTGTGCAGTACATTAGTGAGTAGTACGGATACTTGAGGCCTTATCTCCGTGGCCTTCTCAGCATCAACGAGTTCAAAAGCACCAACTGGGGTTGATGACGTTTCCGCGGGCTGCGTAAGAAACGTTGGTCTTGTGAGCCACGACGTGTTCTGTAGTCGCGCTGCAGGCACTGATCTGGTGGCATGGTCTGCAGGATTTTGATCTGTGGGCACGTGGTGCCATTGTTCTGGTCGGGTTGACTTCCTGATTCTTTCTACACGGTTGGCCACATATACGTAGAATCTTCTTTTCTTGTTGCATATGCAGCCCAATACCACCTTGCTATCTGTGTAGAATCTGACAGCATCTGGTCTGCAGTCCATCTCGTTTTTGATAAGTTCTGCCAGTTCTACCGCTAACACTGCGCCACATAGCTCGAGTCTGGGTATAGTGTGGTCGGGTTGTGGCGCCAGCTTAGCCTTGCCAAGGATGAACCTGATATGGTAACTTCCACCCACGTCCGTGGTTTTTAGGTAGGCCACCGCTGCTATGGCCTTTGTGGAGGTATCTGAGAACACGCAAAGCTCTTTGTTGTGTGTAGCGGTGAGAGATATAGGCGAGTAGGGGCGTGGGATCTGAAGTTGTTCAAGAGTCTTCAAGGAATACTTCCACGTTTCCCACTCTTTCCGTTTTTCTGGAGGGAGTGGGGTATCCCAGTCCTGCTTCTCGAAGGACATTTCTCTGAGAAGAGACTTGCCTTGTATAGTGACAGGAGCTACGAATCCTAGCGGGTTGTAAAGACTGTTAACAGTGGACAGGACTCTGCGTCCTGTGTAGGGTTTTTCCTCGATGGCTACCTGGAACGTAAATGTATCTGTTTTAAGATTCCAGCTTATCCCCAGGCTCCGCTGTATGGGAGGCGTGTCGGCCCCCAGGTCCAAATTCTTGAGATGTTTGCGTGATCATCTGCGTGGAACGCCTTCATCACTATGGCACTATTGGAAGCTATTTTGTGCAATCTTAGGTTGGCGTTTGCTAACATATTTTGTGTCTCTTTGTTAACTGCCGTCAGGAGCTTGTTCTCTCCCTTTACATGATGAAGAACAGTCTCTTTTGTCCTTGTAAATCCCTTTGTGAAATGTCTTTGCGACTGTCTTTTTTTGACGTGTGTCTTTTTGCCACTGTGGCTTCACCTGTAGGGCGCAATCTTTTGCGGCTATGCCAGCCATGACAGCTGGCTGCTTTGTTGCTTGATACTTTGTGGAGAGGAACAACTGTACGTCTTAGCCGTGCCATTGCTCGTGGGAGGATCGTCCGATTGTTTATTGTCTTTTGGACGATCCCTTTGTCGGTCACCTTTGGGAGGTTACTTTCTTCCTTCAGTGGAGTCGACTCATCATCCTTGCTTGTCTGAACCACTAAGCATCCTAGGCCATTGTCATATCCCCCTGATCTGAGGATGTTTTTGTTGATCTCAGAGGTATGACCTTGTCTCTTCTCTTCACTTGGTCCTCCTGTCGCTTGGAGATGGCCAAGACATGGTTTAGAGAGGGATGTGTGTCCATATTCTATTATCACTGTTCTGCGGGCGTCAACATAGTCTTGTCCGTACCCTTTTTCAGTGCATATGTTGCCCACTATCACCCATCCTAGGTCAAGTCTTTGGGCGTATGGTGCGTTGTGGGGTCCGTTACGCTGTTTACGGACTTTATGTACCCTCAAGATGTCCCTACCGAGCAGCAGCAAGATCTTGGCGCCTTGTTCTACCGGCGGAATGTAGTTGGCTATTCCTCTGAGGTGCGGGTGATGGCGTGACACGTCTGGTGTGGGAATCTCGTCACTGTTTGTGGCCATGTGGTTGCACTCGATGAGTCGTGACAGATGTTGGCTCTCCTTCTCCTTCCTCCCCGCCTTGCTCTGCTACAGAGGATGGGTTGTTGAGTTGGTGGAGTGTCAGCGCCTCTGGATGTAAAGATGTTACGTGCTTGTCACTTTTGCACACTGCACATTTGATTTCTTGTTTACAGTCTCTGGCTAGGTGAGTCGTGGAACCGCAGCACCTGAAGCAAACTCCGAATTCTCCGAGTAACCTCTTGCGTTCCTCTAGGGACTTCATCCTGAACCCAAAGCACCTGTTAAGTGGGTGTGGCTTCTTGTCTATGGGACATTCCCTTTTTGGGTCCCTTGGTTCCTCATCTCTGGCGACCGACTGATCGGGAGTAGTTTGGGTCGTGGGGGACACGTCCGTCCTGTGGACCGAGATGGGTGTTTGAGTGTTACCGTATCTCGCCACTGGTCTCTCATTCCTCAGGCTGCTTGCACTGTGTGTGGTTTGCGCACCAAAGATGAAACTGTGATCGTTCCTTGTCCTTGCCGCTTCGCGGATGAAGCTCAAGAAGAATGAGAATGGGGGGAAGGCGACTTGCTTCTCCCTTTTGTATTTGGATCCTTGTGACATCCATCTTTCTTGGAGGTTGTAAGTTAGTTTCTCCAAGATGGGTCTCACTCCGCGAGCTGAGTCTAAGGCATTGAGACCTGTTAAGGAATGGTCTTTTCTTGCAAACTCCAGCTCTTGCAGCAGGTCCCCGAGCTCTCGTAACTTCGAGTAGTCTTTAGTTGTGATCTTGGCAAAGCTGTCGACTCTTTTGAAGAGCGAATCTTCAACTGCTTCGGGGCTACCATAGCACTCTTCTAGCCTTTCCCATACTAGGTCAAGACCTACTTGGTGGTGGTTCGCGTTTGCCGTCCGAAGTCTCTTCGCGTGCTCCCTGGATTCGTTTCAAAGTTGGTGAGTCCTGTTTGCACCAGGTCACGCCGGATCATGTACTTGGCTATGTCTGTCAGGCCTGAGGCATCGGCGTGTTGGTCATGCTCTGAGGTAGTTGCTGGGAGGGTCCGTGCGGTCGCCTCTTCCTTGGCGTGGATGCGTGATGACTGCTGGTCAGTGTGAGGGACTGTGTTCCCCCGTGTGGGTGTACCTGGATTGCGAGCCTGTTGTAGTGCATCCGTGTGCGCGCTGGCGTGTAGATCACTGTTGCGGCTGTGGCTATCCCAGGCAGCATGCACCATTGAAGGAACAGCGTCTTCTCCTCGTGGACCTAGCAAGTCTTCGGTGTCTGTGGAGTCACTCCCTCCGTGTTGAGATGGTGCGCTGGTGTTTATGCTGAAGAGGCTCCTTACGTAGTCTTCAGTGCATTGGACTGGATCCTCTGAGGCTATCCGTCTGTACGGTTGCTCCCCGCCGTCCTGTCGCGCAGCTGCTTCAATGACTTCGGCCTGGGCTAAGGCGGCAGCGGCGTCCTCTTCTTTGCTTAGAGCTTCTAGATCCGCATCCAGTTCGGCCTTTCTACGCGCATCGGCAGTGGCGGCAGTGGCGGCATTGGCGGCAGCAGCAGCATCATTGGCAGCGGCAGCGGTGGCAGCAGCGGCGGCATTGGCAGTGGCGGCGGCATTGGCGTCGTTCTGCTCCTCCTCTTCTATGCGCGCTCTTTCTGCCCTTACGGCTGCCTCTCTCCGACCATATTCGGCCCTGGCACGTGCGGCCTCTGCGGTGGGCCGCGCCTTGGTAGCGGTTTCCAGCAAAAGGTATTTTCTCCTACTCTCAGCCTCCGTGATAGTGGTTCGCACGCGGCTGTCTCGTGTCAGGTCAATGTTACTCTGTAAGTCTCTTTCTTGTAGGCTTTCGCGGGTGTTGGCCCTGGTCAGGTAAGTAATGTATGCCTCTGACAACTCTTGGTCCATAATTGCGTTATTGCCTGCTCAAGCTGTTGCGCATAGTTGCCAATGCTAGTAACATTGCGTATTCCCAGTGTGGTTGTTTCCCAGGCCAACTCTAGTTTAGCGCGGTGTGATTCAATGTCAGTCTCATATTTTTCGCTGGCCTTTTGTGTCAGTGTGACTGTCCGTTTAGGCCTTGCGTCTGCCTGCGCCTGTTGCAGTTGCGCAGCAGTCTCTGTGTCTGAGTGGTCACTCTCCTGCGTGATGTCTGGTGAGGATCTGAGTTCTGCCATGCTGTAGGTGTGTGTAGGCTTTTAGCCAGTGCGTGTGGCGTACGGTCTTTTACCTGCGTCAGCGATGGGCGACTGTCTCAGATGATGCCGAGCGATGTCCTGCAGCGTTCAGCGTAGGGGTAGCTGTACTCACAGGTGTCCGGTGGCTCTGACCTGTGTCCTGGCGGGCGTCCGCTGGCGTGGCCCTTGGTGGCGCTAGCCATGGGGACGTGCGCAGGGGTAGGTGAGATGGTAGCTCCTCACTATGGAGCTGTGCAGAGGGTGAACTCAAACAGAAAAAGGCAATCAAAGTTCTGTGTAAGATGTACTGTCTGACTGCAGCGCTGCTGCCTTGTGTGAAGTTGCAGGCTCTGTGACCAGTGTAAATCTGCTTGCTTGTTTGTAAGGCTGCAGGCTGTGTGCAGTTTGCTGTATAAAGCTTGCTGCCCTGTCTGGCAGTGTAAAGCTGCTTGCTTGTCCTGAGGTGCAGAGACTATTCTGGATTAGCATAAAGTCTTTGAGTAGTAGCTCCTGTGTGATATCCCAAGACACGGTCTCTGTTTTACTTTCCTGAAACCAGGGTCACGAATGATGTATGATTAGTTCCAGTAAGCTTAACTCATGTCTTCCCTCTTCCAAAGCACAAACAAGTCCTTTTCTCTTTCTTTGTTTTATTGAGGGAAAATCACAGGGAGAAAGGTACTTGTAGATGTAATGTAGGTAGAGAGTGCTTCTCTGTCTGAAGTGCAGTGTATCAAGGATGAGACAGTGTAAAACAGAAAGGCCTTGCTGGGGTAAATAGCAGGCAGTTACTCACTCAGAGTCCAGGGTGAAAAGGAAGTGAGGAGCAAGGGTCACACTATATGGGATGTGAGACTATACTAACTGTCAGCAAGGACAGGGGGGTAGGAATAGCCTACTCTCAGCTAGGAGAATAAGAGCTGCAGGCAACCAACACAGGCTGTGTAAACAACATGTAGCAATAATGTTGCCTTTTCACATGCAGCAAGCTGCTGGGACAGGGAAAATAACAGACAGACAAACTAGGGAGAAATGAATCCCAAAACTGTAAAGGGGAACAGAGGAATATGGAATCTGGTTCCAGGACAGAGTAGATTAAGAATTATTAGTCTGTGATCTAAATTGGACCATTCCTTATAATATCAACATCAGAAAGGAAATAATACATGGAACCTTTAATCTAAACTTACTAATAGATTAAGAACATTGGCTCTATAAAAAGGTACCTTTAGATGCAGATGAATACAACACTGATGTGTAATGGGGTACGATCAAATAATATTTGTGGATAGGGCAGCCCCCTATTTTTGTATCAACTTACAGTAAATAATAGTTTAGAGATAACTAACAATGACTTTGTGAAATAATATAATCTTCTTCAATCCTCTTCCAAAAATACAATCTTCTTCAACCGACATCTTCTTTGGGCTGTCTCTTGTGCAGTTTCATCTGTAAAATAATTGTGAGAATGTTATTTATTAAAAATCGTTAAGAAGAAATAGATGTATGAATTACACGCACTACCAATAAACTTGTATGGAACACATATGCTTGTCATTGAATTTCTGCGCATGCGTGTACTATAGAATTTGTATGGAAAGCATATGCAGTACATGTCTTATACATATTAGTCTGAGATTCTTATGCTTAAGGAACAGAAAAGAAAACAGTGGGTAGGAATATGTATTCTAGTTTGTTTACTTAGCTTGAAAAAAGGAATACCTTAAAAAAAAGGAAAAAAGTAAAGTGAAAACTATTTTCACTGATCTCAGCATATGAATCTGCATTTTTATTCACAAATATTGTTCTAGTGGGTGTACCCGGCCTCTAGGTAATAAAATAGGACTGTGGAGATGGGATGGAGTAATTGATTGCTCCTTAAGCATAATGATCTCAGACTAATATGCATCGGGATATGCATTTAGTAAAGATAAAATATGAATGATTGCTAAACGAATGGTACATGCTGACACACTCTTATAATAAATTCTCAAGAAAACAGCCACGCCCTTTTTTCTTTATTGTTCTATTTTAGTAAATATCAGCATGGACTTTAATCACTCTTTATAATTACCATAAAAATGAAAAGAATCGTGGAGTGGCTAACGATCCTCACACAGCATGTAAAATTAGCTTCGTAACCATTATTGGTTTATTTCAGTATAACTCTGTAAGGAATCCACTACTGGCTTTGACTTTTGCCTTGCAGACCTGTGCAGTTGCAGGCTTCCTCTGGCAATCTATGGCACAGGTGCTGCCTCTCATTGCAGCTTCTGCCCTGTGCTACTTCATTGGAGGAATTCTCACACACCCTCCTCCTGTGATTGGATCTCCGCCCTTTATATTCTAGGCGTTGGCTCTGAACGAGCGCCGAGCATAACTATTCCTACCTCTATGTTACTGTCTCTGCCACAAACCACCCCAGGCCTCTCTCCTAGCGTTCTTACCTTCCAAGTTCCTGAGTATCCAGAGGCCTGGTCCTGGACGTCTGTGCTGAAGCGTTGTTGCCAGCACTGGCCTGCTGCTATCTCCTTGCAGTGGCCTACCCTGGACGTCTGTGCTGAAGCGTTGATGCCAGCACTGGTACTGCTGCATTCCCTCCTAGCAGTAGCTACCCTTCCTGTCCTGTGGCCTGCCGCTATTCTCCTGTAGTGGTCTATCCTGGACGTCTGTGCTGAAGCGTTGATGCCAGCACTGGTACTGCTGCATTCCCTCCTAGCAGTGGCTACCCTTCCTTTCCTGCGGCCTGCTGCTATCTCCTTGCAGTGGCCTGCCCTGGACGTCTGTGCTGAAGCGTTGATGCCAGCACTGGCCTGCTGCTATTCTCCTGCAGTGGCCTACCCGGGACGTCTGTGCTGAAGCGTGTTGCCAGCACCGGTACCTGCTGCATTCCCTCCTAGCAGTGGCTACCCTTCCTTTCCTGCGGCTTGCTGCGATCCTCTTGCAGTGACCTGCCTTGGACTTCTGCGCTGAAGCGTTGGTTCTTCCCGACGCTGCCCTGCGGTGAACTTCGGCCAGCCTGCTGTCTCCTCCTGCTGAGATCGGCGTCATGGGCCGAGGCCGCTCCTCGCGCAGAAGCCACCCCCGCGCTCACGCTCCTAAGCTGAAGCGGGGAAATCCTGACTACCTGTTGCCGAACTCCTGCTTCCATAACGACGATGCTGCCTTCTCCAATCCTGACCCTGCGATGTACGACTACGAACTGCGCACTCCGGATCAGTCTGCGTGGACTCAGGTCGGTGATTATATAGCCCCACCTCAGCCCCGCGGTCCGGTCCCGGTTTGTGGCGAGCATCAGCGTAACAGTATGCTCGGCCCGTTAAAACCGGACCGCGCCGTGGCGGGGGATGGCAATTTTCCAACTGAAGTTATGTCCCGTCCTGCGTATCAGTCCCACTATGAAGGCCAGTATTTGTGTGAAGTACTACCCCTGATTGATGAACTGTGGACTTATGAAGGTTTAACCCCTTTGCAAAGACAATGCCGTTGTGATCTCTTTATTAAGGCTTACTGTATCCTGAACTTAAAACAGTCTCTAGCCGAATGTATTCGCTCCCCTGATTCCCCTTTAACCTGGGATAATGTGAACCCTATGGAACTGGCCGACGCCCAAGAGGCAATCTATGCCCTGGCCTCATCACTGGACATTCATCTAGTAGAACAGAGCGCCCTCCTCATGTTGGCCCAGTCTCAAGATACACTCCATGTACTTTCCTCAACACTAGACACTCACATAATAGAACAGGATCCCCTCCTTGCCAGCTATGCTGCTGCTTGGCAGATTCTCTGTGCTGCCAGTCCTGTTACTAAACCTGTGGGGTTACCTCTCTCTCCTAAGAATGGTCAAACCATTTCTCTGTCGCTGCCCGCTAAGGAAGAAGCTGCCACGCTCCCTAATCCTGAGTTAACCTCCCTAAGTTCTGTCCCTGAGGTTATTTCGGTCTTAACCCCTGCTAGTCAGGCTTATGCGTTCCCCACTGTAAATCCCTGCAGTACCCAGGTCAGTGTGTCTTCCCTAGCACCAGAGAATGAATCCTGTTTGCCCTCTTTTCCTAAACCAAAAATTCTAAGCTCTGTTTCCGAGGTTTTTTCTGTATTAACCCCTGCTAGTCTGCTCTGTGAGGTTCCTACTGCTAACCCTAGTATTCCGCAGTCTAATGATAGGTCCCTAGGGCAAGAGGCAGAACCCCCTATGACCCCACTCTCGGAGACTAGCTTCTATTTCTCTGATTCTCAGGTACAGAGTAATTTAACCCTTGGGGTTTTTCCTATGTTAACCCCTGCAGGTCAGCCCTGTGAACCTTCCTTGGTAGATCCCTTTAGTTCGTCAGTCAGGGACACCTCCTTAGCCTCAGAGGATCAACCCCTTTTGTCCTCTGACTCGGCTAAAATTCTCGGGGCTATGCCCCCTGAACTTTCAGCAATAATACTGGCTCCAGTAAAAAGTATTCTGGAGCCGTTTGTTTCTCTAAACCTGTTCGCAGAATCCCTACTCCTAGGTATTTCACTCACCCCGTCTGCCACTCAGAGAGCTGAGACCCCTGCTTCTGAGCATAGACCCCTTTTCGTGGAATCTGTTGTCGTTTCTGAAGTCCCAGACACTCTTTCCCAAATACCCACTTCAGAGGCCAGCACAGTCGTGGTTGCCCCACTTGCACTGTCTGAGTTCTCCTTTTCTCAAATCCTAGGGTTTAAAGCGAACAGTACATATTATGCTCCTTTCCAAGTGACCCCTACTGAGATCAGCGTATCTGCTGTTGCTCCCTCAGTACCATTAAAGTTAGGGCCCTTCTTTTTGAAGGATCAGGCTTTCAAGTTTGAGACTCCCTTTATCCCTGACTTTGTAAATCTGCAGTCCCTTCTCACTGTAGTTAAAAGTTCTCCAGCAGCCGCTGAGTTAAGCTTTGCCGCTGTCAAATCTTCTGTTATAGAAGCAACCTTGCCTAGCTTACTTCTGTCTGTCCTATCTGTGATGCCTATCACCTTTACTAAAATTTCTGTTTTGCAAGGTATTTCTCCTATTAAATCTGTGATACCTGCAATTCCTTTTATCAGTTCCAAAACTCCTGTCACTAAGTCTCCCATGGAGTCTGATGCCCTCACTAGGGATTCTCAGGGACCCAATTCTGTAACAAGCAAGATGTCCCTTGTGTCTGTTGAAGAGTTTTACCCAGTTTCTCTCACGGATCATGCCACAGCCTCCGGGATGATCAAAAATGACTTTAAGTCTGGGATGCCCATTCCTGCAATAATACTGTTTCACGCTGATTCGCCCACAGTATTCGGGGTATCCACTACTGACTGTATGTCTACTACCACGAACTCAGGGGTATCGCATTTGGAACGTTCCCTTTTTTCAGAAGATCCCGTCTTTAAAATGGACTTATTTTTCTCTGTGTCTTCCACAATACTTGGGGTACTTGCTATTGACTGTCCTGTCCCAAAACTAGGGTTACCTCTCAAAAAGGTGCCTGGAGCTACCGATGTTAAAGACCCTATGTTTAAAACAGTAACAATTTGCATTGCTTCTCTCACAGTATCATGTGAGACCTGGGTACCTGGGACCTCCACTCCGAAGCCAAGCTCTAGTTCTCTGTCTTCTTTCTCTGTGTTGGAGGCACCCAGCTTTAACCCCAAGACTTTTTTCCCTAAGGTCGATGCACCGCTTAACCGCCTGCCTTGTTTTTTGGATAAAATCTGTTTTCTCACCTTTCAAACAGACTCCTTACTCGCAGGTCTCTGTGCGGTGCCCAAAGTGCCCGTTCTGTATGGCAATTGGCCTCTCCCTAAGACGAAGACACCCTTACTGGACCTCGTCGCTTTACCTGAAGCGTCCGTTCCTGTTCTCTATGGGTCCACTATGGGTATAGACATGCTTATTATGTCCTTCGCCAAGGCCACAATTTCGGATTTGATTCTCTCTAAAGATCACAAACCAAAGGAAGCGGATCCTTCTTCAACTGCCAGTACCATGACCAAGAGTTGCATGCACACTGCTACAGACTCTCGCAATTTGCTTGGGATAGCAACCCTGCTTGGTATCAAAAGTACCGCTGCTATAGTGTGTAGTGAACCCTCCCGCCCCATTCCCTTGCTAACCACCACCCGGAATTCCTTGGAAGCTAAAGACTCTCGCAACTTCCTCCGTGCTGATTTCACCAAAGACATTGCCTTCTCTGAAGGTCCCTCTGCCATTTATGTCTGACAATCTGTGTCCTGTGTCCCGTACTCTTGGACTATTACTATGCACCGGACACCTGGCTACTGTCCTTCCGATGTTCCCATTCCGGAGCCCTCAGGTCCCATTGTCCATGTACCAAGAACTGCAGTACCACCGCTGTCTTTCATGGCACTCGCCAATGTACATCTGGATTGTGGACCTAATTCTCGCCGGAGACACTTCAGGAACAACTCAATGTCTCCCAGACCTATGAATGGTCCTGTTCACCCAGGCTTCTCACCCAGTGGTGGGGGTACTGTAAGGAATCCCAACAAACTATGGGCTTTCAATGCCACCTCTCGCCTAAGGAGGTTTAGGAACAATTCCGTGTCCCCCAAATCTGTGATGGATCTTGTTCGTCCGGAGGTCTCACCTGAAGGGGGGGGTACTGTAAGGAATCCACTACTGGCTTTGACTTTTGCCTTGCAGACCTGTGCAGTTGCAGGCTTCCTCTGGCAATCTATGGCACAGGTGCTGCCTCTCATTGCAGCTTCTGCCCTGTGCTACTTCATTGGAGGAATTCTCACACACCCTCCTCCTGTGATTGGATCTCCGCCCTTTATATTCTAGG
This sequence comes from Ascaphus truei, assembly GCF_040206685.1. Taxonomy (NCBI): domain Eukaryota; kingdom Metazoa; phylum Chordata; class Amphibia; order Anura; family Ascaphidae; genus Ascaphus; species Ascaphus truei. The sequence continues at coordinate 366,004,116 of NC_134484.1, read as the reverse complement.
CGTTGGCTCTGAACCAGCGCCGAGCATAACTATTCCTACCTCTATGTTACTGTCTCTGCCACAAATCACCCCAGGCCTCTCTCCTAGCGTTCTTACCTTCCAAGTTCCTGAGTATCCAGAGGCCTGGTCCTGGACGTCTGTGCTGAAGCGTTGTTGCCAGCACTGGCGTGCTGCTATCTCCGTGCAGTGGCCTACCCTAGACGTCTGTGCTGAAGCGTTGATGCCAGCACTGGTACTGCTGCATTCCCTCCTAGCAGTAGCTACCCTTCCTGTCCTGTGGCCTGCCGCTATTCTCCTGTAGTGGTCTATCCTGGACGTCTGTGCTGAAGCGTTGATGCCAGCACTGGTACTGCTGCATTCCCTCCTAGCAGTGGCTACCCTTCCTTTCCTGCGGCCTGCTGCTATCTCCTTGCAGTGGCCTGCCCTGGACGTCTGTGCTGAAGCGTTGATGCCAGCACTGGCCTGCTGCTATTCTCCTGCAGTGGCCTACCCGGGACGTCTGTGCTGAAGCGTGTTGCCAGCACCGGTACCTGCTGCATTCCCTCCTAGCAGTGGCTACCCTTCCTTTCCTGCGGCTTGCTGCGATCCTCTTGCAGTGACCTGCCTTGGACTTCTGCGCTGAAGCGTTGGTTCTTCCCGACGCTGCCCTGCGGTGAACTTCGGCCAGCCTGCTGTCTCCTCCTGCTGAGATCGGCGTCATGGGCCGAGGCCGCTCCTCGCGCAGAAGCCACCCCCGCGCTCACGCTCCTAAGCTGAAGCGGGGAAATCCTGACTACCTGTTGCCGAACTCCTGCTTCCATAACGACGATGCTGCCTTCTCCAATCCTGACCCTGCGATGTACGACTACGAACTGCGCACTCCGGATCAGTCTGCGTGGACTCAGGTCGGTGATTATATAGCCCCACCTCAGCCCCGCGGTCCGGTCCCGGTTTGTGGCGAGCATCGGCGTAACAAACTCTTAAAATAGCTATTGCTACATAAAGTGGAATATAATGTCCTTTTTACTTTCTCATTTATTGCATACTATATTGAGTAATATACAGTAGGGTTCTAAAAGATTTTTTTTACCTTGGTAAATACAATAATTAATTTGAATTAAATGTTAAAAAATGAAAAGCATGTTACATTCTTCAAAATTGTACAAAAAAATCTGTCAAGTAATACATAATAATAATAATAGCATGTATAGCAAATATAGCGCTGCTAATTGTACACAGCGCTTTACAGAGACATTTTGCAGGCACAGGTCCCTGCCCTGTAGAGTTTACAATTTATGTTTTTTGGTGCCTGAGGCACAGGGAGATAAAGTGACTTGCCCAACGTCACAAGGTGCCGACACCGGGAATTGAACCAGGCTCACCTACGGCAATCTCAGTGTCCATCAGGGTCTTTACTCACTGAGCCACTCCTTCTCCACATTCATCTACGTATCATTATATGCTAAAACTTATAGATATTAATAAAAATAGAACACTTGTATTTCACATAAAGACAGCTTCAAAAACCTTTTGGTATGTTCCAGCAGCATTTAGTGGTGGAGCTTCTTGGCAACATGTTCACACTTGACCAGGTGCAGTATGTGTGGTCTGATGGGCATGCGGTCTGGGTAGTGTCATGCTAAAGGGCCAGGTGCATGGTAGGACATTTTGAATGTGTGGAGGAGCGTGGGCATTTGAGCAGAGTGAGTTTTGCTTATCATTATTGTTAGCTGCTCTGCAATTAGGTGGTGGATGGTATTCCTCATCTTTTTTCACTTTTTATAAACCACCAACAAATGGCTATACATTTTCTTGCCTTTGAAAAATGTTGCAATTTAAGTATGCAATACCGGCAAACTCCAGTGGTTTGAAGCATCAACCCTATCAACATCGCATTCCATCTCCAGTCTCTCTCTCTCTCTTATTTAGTAAGAGAGTATTAGAGCATGTGTAGGAACTTAGGGAGGACACCCATCTAAAACTGGGACCCTGGCTTTGCCTGAGATGACAAGCTTTCAGAGATGAGCACCCCAAGTTCTACACCACCTCTGCACAGGACCAGCCAACCTCAGGAAATACACAGAATGATTTATATTGTCAACCTCTAAGCTATCATGTTTATTACTCTGTGGATACAGTATTAGAGCAGGATCACATTGCATTTCCAGTCTCTCTCTTAACACTCAGGCCCTGCCTAAGGTGGCAACCAAAGAGTGCATGCCATTTGCTGCAGTTTGCATACTGCACTTGCTAACACCCCAAACTGGAAAGACTAAATAATTATGTTACAGTAAATAAGGACTTCAGCCAAATCTCAGATTTTGACTACTGTTACCTTGATCTCCCTTATTTACCTATGCTCTCTCACATTTGCCTCTAGCTCCCACACTTTCACTAATAAACCCTCCTTCCTTATTTGCCATTCTTTAGTGTCATCTTCCTAATTTTGCAGCCATCAACTCATCTGCTTCTCACATCATATTCCTATCCTTCAAAAAATCCCGCAACTCCCCCACCCACTCCCACTCTTTCTTCATCTCTTTACTATTACTCATACTATGTGGTGACATATCCCCTATCCGCATTCCAATCCTTTCATGTCCCACTCCCCCCCAACAAAGTCTCCTTTTCACCACACACAATCACTCCAACCCCATTACACCTCTCCCTTCCATTCTCCTGTGCCTTATGGAATGCACCAAATGTCTGCAATAAACCCACAGAAATCCATGACATTCATTTACACGTATCTCAACCTTCTATCAGTTCCAGAAAACTGTCTCACCCACTCAGACACCACCTACCCTGCTGCTCTCTCCTATGGTGGTCTTTCCCTTAGCCACAACCCCAGACCTAGGAATAGACAGGGTGGTGGGGGAGGCATACTGCTTTCCCCATGCTGCACATTTCACATCCTGCCCACCTTTACCTCCTTCTCATCCTTCAAAGACAATGCAATCCATCTCTTTTCACTCTTTTCTCGCTGGGTTGCTGTCATCTATTGCAACCCTCGAATAACCTTTCAATTTTTTCAACACTTTGCTGCCTGATTTCCTTACTTCCTCTCTTCTGACACTTCTACTGTCATCCTGGTTGACTTTAAAATACCTAGTGGCAATCCCAATGCCACTCCAGCTTCCCTTTTCTCTCCTTAACTCCTCCTACTGTATGGTCTCTCCCAATGGAACACCTCTCCTACTCACTGCAATGGAGATTCCCTTCCCCTTGTTTTATCCCGCTTCTGCTCAGTCTCTAACTCCTCTAAGACACCCTTCCCTCTCTCTGATCGACACCTCCTTTAGCCTCAGTCTACCCTCTGCCCCCTTCCCAACACCTACTTCCACACAAACATACAGAAACTTACATGCTCTAGATCCCCTTACATTTTGAACATCTTTACAACCTCTCATCCATTCAATCTCTACACTTTCTTACCTTGACCTAGCAACCTGTCAATACAACAGAACACTTTTACAAGCACGACAACACAGATCCTGCCACCACATGTTAACCCCAATAACTTAAACTATTGCACACAAACTTTACCCGCTACCTCCAAAAATGCTCACGCACTACTGATCGTTTCTAAAGCCTATTTTCGCCACTATAAATTCATAGTCTTCTCCTACAGTATAACACTGCCCTGCAACCCTACTTTTCTTCACTCATACTGACTCTGTCCTCTAAACCTCAACATCTATTTGCCACCTCTAACTCCCTTCTCTGCCCAACTGCAACTGCCCACCCTTCAATGCTAAATAACTTCTCAGGTCCACAGATAAGATTGAGTCAATCAAACATGACATCTCTTCATTTCAGGCTCCATATTCACCACCTAACCTCCCTTCATATACCTACACCCGCCCTCAGCTAATTTTCCCGTCTGAAGATGAGGTCTCCATGTGCCTCTCATCATCTCACCCTGCAACTTGCCCCCTTGATCCTATTCCCTCACATCTGCTACGATATTTCTTTGGTGCACTAAGCCCTGCTTTAAGTCACCTTATGTAAGAAATCCAGTTCAGTGATATTATTATATTGTAATATGTACAGTATGAATCTGGTATGAAGATAACATGCCAAGCATACAGTATAATGTCTGATTTGAAGAATACAGAATATTATGCAACAATCATTTGAGGATACTGCATCCTAACTTATTTGATGTCACTGCCATTTTGTACTACCGTATTTTTGAACGTGAGTATTTATCTTCAAAATAAATGTTTATTTTTATGTGCAGTGACCACACTTCTTAGTACTGTTATGCTGGGTTAATCGATTGAAAGAGAAGTGAGGATATTGTACACCTTATTAACTTGACTCATCTCTGTCACAGTTTCTTCCATTAAACATGCACTCATCTATTTTGGACACTTTAATACAATAACATGAAAGAGTGCATAATGTGCATACGCGCACGTCGCGATTCAGGCACCATGAGCTCGCCATATAGAGATGTTAATTCACGCATGTGCATGAGTGCGTGTCAAGCTGCTCACGCATGCGCGTTATACAATGGCAGAGATATAAATTCAACACTGTGAACACACACCACCACCCCCACCTACAACATGGACACACAACAAATACTGTCTGTAGCAACGCCACTATAATTAAAGTTTCAATGTTAATAAAATTAGATTGTTTGAAGAATACCTTTAAGTGTGTTTGGTCGTCTTCATCATCATATGAGAAATATTAATTGGAACATCCTTTGTGGTTACGAGGAATACCTGCTTTTATTCTATTAGATTGCATATGCAGTAGATTTTAAGTTTATTTATAGAGTCACATTCATCACACCAACCCTGTGGTGCAGCAGCTAGAGAACTAATAGCATATGAAGGGTCATGGGTTTGATTCCTTGTGCATGTGTATTAAATAAAATATATTCACTGTTGGGCTGTTATTGGTCATAGAAGAGTCATTTGACCCTCCTCTGCGCTCGAAAGTCAAATTGAAAGCCGCACAGACTAATGAAGCAGGGAGAGAAGAGAGCTGCAAAAAGGAGAGATCTTAATTTAATCAGGATTACTAAATGTATTAAGGAAATGATGATATCAGAATTTAGTGCATTTTCCTTGAGGAGAGGTTTGTGTTGAGTGAGAAACATGGCTCAGCAAGGTTGCGTTTATCCCTTTGAGAAAGCTGCATACATCAGGATGCTCAGGTACATGATGAAGGGATTGTTGATAACCCTCCTAATGAAGGGATTGTTGATAACTCCCATCTCACCCCAGGACTTTGCCGACTATTTAAAGGAAAAGGTGAAATCCATACATCAGGCCATCCCCTCTGTATCCTCCTCCCATCCTACACCTCTTCCTAACTTTCCTCCTGCATTCCTTGACTTTTTATCCGCTGTTACAGAGGAGGAAGTGTCCTTGCTAATCTCCTCTTCTCCCTCTACCACATGCCCTCTTGACCCCATTCCCTTCCATCTCTTAAAACCTCTTGCTCCTACTATAATCCCTACACTCACACACATTTTTAACTCCTCTGGTACCCTTCCATCCTCCTTCAAGCATGCAACAGTTATACCATTACTCAAAAACAGCAAGCTTGACCCTACCTGTCTTTCTAACTTATCGACCTGTCCCCCTCCTGCCTTTTGCCTCTAAGCTCCTTGAACGTCTTGTATTCTCTCGCTTGCTCCATTTTCTCAACACCTATTCTCTCCTGGACCCTCTACAATCTGGCTTCCGCACTGCTCACTCTACTGAGACAGCCCTCAGTAAAATAACTAATGACCTCCATGGTGCCAAAGACAGAGGTCATTACACTCTTCTCATATTGCTCGACCTCTCTGCAGCATTTGATACTGTGGACCACCCTCTTCTCCTTCACATTCTCCATACTCTTGGCATTTGTAACAAAGCTCTTTCCTGGATCTCCTCTTACCTCTCCCAGCGTACTTTCAGTTTCTCTTTTGCAAACACCTCCTCCTCTATCGATCTCTCTGTGGGGGTACCCCGGGGCTCTGTCCTGGGACCCCTTCTCTTTTCTCTTTACACACTCACTCCAGGTGACCTAATCACTTCTCTTGGGTTCAAATATCAACTCTATGCTGACGACACACAAATTTACTTTTCTACCCATGACCTTACACCTGCGGTACAGACTAAAGTTTCTGAATGTCTGTCGGCTATATCATCCTGGATGGCCCTCCGCCGACTTAAACTGAACATGACAACAATAAAGCTCCTCATACTCCCTCCCAAATCTGGCACTATTTCCTCCTTCTACATTACTGTGGGAAGTACCATCATTCACCCAGTAGCCCAAGTACGCTGCCAAGGGGTCACACTGGACTCCTCTCTCACATTCTCTTCTCACATTCAAAACTTTTCTAAAACCTGTTGTTTTTTCCGCCGCAATATTACAAAGATACGCCCTTTCCTCTGTTGCTCAACTGCTAAAATTCTGTCTCAGGCCCTCATTCTCTCCCATCCCACCTCCTGCTGTCCGGCCTTCCTGCCTCCCACCTGTCTTCCCTACAATCTATCCTTAACGCTGCTCCCAGAATCACTCTACTCTTTCCTAAATCTGTCTAAGCATCTCCCCTGCTGAAATCCCTCTCCTGGCTTCCCATCAAATCCCGTATCACACACTCAATTCTCCTCCTCACTTTTAAAACTTTACACTCTGCTGCTCCTCCTTACATCTCAGCCCTAATTTCTCACTATACACTATCCCAGCTCTTGCGTTCGGCTCAAGGATGTCTTTTGTATCTAAAGCCCTCTCCCACCTTAAACCCTTCTCACTGACTGCCCCACACCTCTGGAATGCCCTTGCCCTCAATATCCGACTAGCACCCTCTCTATCCACCTTTAAGACCCACCTTAAAACACACCTGCTTAAGGAAGCATATGAGTAGCTCCATGGCTGATAATTAACACCTCACACATTAACCTTGTCCCCTTGCAGACGCACTTACCAGAATGCCCTCCTACTGTCTCTGTACATTCTTCCTACCAGCCAATTAGATTATAAGCTCTTTGGAGCAAGGACTCCCTTTCCTAAATGTTACTTTTATGTCTGAAGCACTTCTTCCCTTTGTGTTATTTATATCTTATTATTTATATGATTGTAACTATTACTGCTGTGAAGCGCTATGTACATTAATAGCGCTATATACAGTTTGGTCCGGAAATAATTGGATACTGATACAAGTTTTGTTATTTTGGCTGTGTACCAAAATAAATTCACGTTACAGTTAAATAATGAATATGAGCTTAAAGTGCAGTCTTTCAGCTTTAATTTGAGAGTATTCACATCCAAATTGGAGGAAGGGTTTAGGAATTACATCTCTTTAATATGTAGCCCCCTCTTTTTCAAGGGACCAAAAGTAATTGGACAATTGACTCAAAAGCTGTTTCATGGACAGGTGTGGGCTATTCCTTCATTATTTCTTCATCAATTAAGCAGGTAAAAGGTCTGGAGTTGATTCCAGGTGTGGCATTCGCATTTGGAAGCTGTTGCTGTGAATCCACAACATGCGGTCAAAGAAGCTCTCAATGTAAGTGAAACAGGGCATCCTTAGGCTGCAAAAAATAAGAAAATCCAGCAGAAAGATAGCAGGAACATTAGGAGTGCCCAAATCAACAGTTTGGTACATTCTGAGAAAAAAAGAACGCACTGTTGAGCTCTGCAACACAAAAAGGCCTTGACGTCCACGGAAGACAGCAGTGGTGGATGATTGTAGGATCCTTTCCATGGTAAAGAAAAACCCCTTCACAACATCCAGCCACGTGAAGAACATTCTCCAGGAGGTAGGCATATCATTATCCAAGTCTACCATAAAGAGAGGACTTCACGAGAGCAAATATAGAGTGTTCACCACAAGGTGCAAACCATTCATAAGCCTCAAGGATAGAGAGGCAAGATTAGACTTTGCCAAACAATATCTAAAAAAGCCAGCCCAGTTCTGGAACAGTATTCTTTGGACAGATGAAACTAAGATCAACCTGTACCAGAATGATAGGAAGAAAAATGTATGGAGAAGGCTTGGAACGGCTCATGATCCTAAGCATACCACGTCATCTGTAAAACACGGTGGAGGCAGTGTGATGGCATGGGCATGCATGGCTTACAATGGCACTGGGTCACTAGTGTTTATTGATGATGTGACAGAAGACAGAAGCAGCCGGATGAATTCTGAAGTGTATAGGGATATATTGTCTGCTCAGCCAAATTCAGCAAAGTTGATTAGTTCACTTTACAGATGGACAATGACCAAAACATACTGCAAAAGCAACCCAGGAGTTTTTTAAGGCAAAGAAGTGAAATATTCTGCAATGGCCGAGTCAATCACCTGATCTCAACCCGATCGAGCATGCATTTTACTTGCTGAAGACAAAACTTAAGGCAGAAAGACCCACGAACAAGCAACATCTGAAGACAGATGCAGTAAATGCCTGGCAAAACATCACCAAGGAGGAAACCCAGCGTTTGGTGATGTCCATGCGTTCCAGACTTCAAGCAGTCATTACCTGCTAAGGATTCTCGACAAAGAATTAAAAATTAACATTTTATTTATGATTGTGTTAATTTGTCCAATTACATTTGAGCCCCTGAAATAAGGGGACTGTGGCGCCTTCAGCACCTGTGACTGATTCTGTGGCTGCTCATGTGGCTGTAGCCTCTCCAGCACCTGTGGCCCCTCCGGCCCCTCTGTTCACCTCAGTGCCTGTAGGGTTGCCAGGTGGCTTGTCTAAAAATACTGGACACAATGGTAAAAGATGCAACCCCCCCCCCCACCCGAATACATATAAAAAAATACCTCTACGCCCCCCAAATACATATAACAAATACCACCATACCCCCCGAATACGTATAACAAATAACCCCACGCCCACAAATACATATACAAAATACCCCATGCCCCATGAATACATATAAAAAATACCCCCACGCCCCCTTAATACATATAACAAATACCCCAACGCCCCCGAATACATATAAAAAATACCCCCACGCCCCCGAATACATATAAAAAATACCCCCACGCCCCCGAATATATATAGCAAATACCCCCACGCCCCGAATACATATAACAAATACCCCCACGCCCCCGAATACATATAACAAATACCCCCACGCGCCCGAACACATATAACAAATACCCCCAAGCGCCCAAATACATATAACAAATACCCCCACACCCCCAAATACAGATAATAAATACCCCCACGCCCCCGAATACATGTAAAATTACCCCCACGCCTCCTGAATACATATAACAAATACCCCCACGCCCCCAAATAAATATAAAAAATACCCCCATGCCCCCAAATACATATAAAAAATATCCCACGCCCCCCGGATTCATATAAAAATACCTCCACCACCCCAATACATTTTTTTTTTAAAAACACCACCACAATAAATATAAAAAATACACTCACCACCCCAATACATATACAAAATACCTTCACCATACATCCACCCTACATTCAGAGAGATAATACCAGACACATACATGTCCGGTATTACCTTTCATTTTATATCAAACGCAGGGGCAAAATACCAGGCTGTCCGGTTCAAACACAGACACCTGGCAACCCTAAGTGCCTGTGGCCCCTGCAACGACCACTTCAGCTGACGGTGAGGAGCTGCCTACAGATCACCACTGCCAGATACCTACGGTATCAGCAGGAGATGCCGCAGGAGAATCAGGAGGGATATAGAATCCTAAACCAGAGTATCTGCCACCAATAAACTGGTTTGTGTCATACAGTAGGCTATCAAGATCTTTAGTCCCCTTTCCCAACTTACCATGCCTTTGTGTTTCCAGGAAGATATCTGTTTCCTCTTAGAAGAGGCCTCACAACCTCAGGAGCCAGAGATAAGGCGTGGATTAAGATGACAGCATTTAGGCAGTACAATAACTTTCTCTTGAAGTAAAAGAGCAAAGCATTCTTAATTTCTTTCTGGTTTTTTTTACTATGGTTGATGGTTTGTTATGATTTGTTACTCCGATTTCTTTGTTTATAAAACACAAGTAAAACTCCTGCCTATTAAATATTTGATTTATCAACACATTTGTGAATGTAGATTTTGCTTAAATCATTTACATTTATATACAGCTGGTAAGGAATTGAGCTGGTGGGGTGGCGCTAGTAAGGAGTTGGGTGAGAGAAGCGGGTAAGGAGTTGGGGGAAGCGCTATGGGATAGAGGGGCATAGTTAACCAACCAATGAAATGGTCTACCTGTTAACATTTATACTTACAATCAAATATGTCAGCAGGGCAGGGAGCAGTGGTGCACAGTCCTGGCAACAGGCAAAGGGTCAAGACTGGTGGCAGGCTGCGAGGTTGGGGTTACGGTCTAGGGTCAGCAACAGGGATTCCAAATGAACAGGTTACAGGCTAGGCTACGAAACAGGGAAGCCACAGGGATAGGCAAGCCACCGGGAAGGCTCAGGAACAGGGAAGGCTCACGAACAAGGAAGGCTAGCAACTAGAACCCAAGGTGGCCAGGAACACAGGAAAACATATGCAATGCTGAGGCCAGGGCTGGAAGTCACTGGCTGCTATTTAAGCCCTTGAACAGGTGCAGCCAATATAGTAGGCTGCCAGTAATCAAAATTTCCACAGCAGCCAGGTAAGGGCGGGTTCCAGACAAAGCCTGGACTGGAACCCTTACAATTATACCCTATTTCTGGTGGAGTCTACTGACGATTAGAAATGGGGGTTAGAAGCCAAGTCTTGCATCCATATAGTGCTTCACTTGAGGACAGACAAACTTATATTGATATTCATTATACTAAGCTGCACATTTAGAAAAGGTTGCAATACTGTGGCACACATACACTCATATTAAAGTAAATGGAAGTTAGGGAGTAATAAAGTATAGAATTATTCAATGAATGGATGCTAAAATCATTAGTAATTCTAATAATTGCTCACCCAACAACAATCCATCTCCATAACTTCCCTCCTCAAAATGCAAACCAATGGATGACTGCTGCATGATATGGGCATCGTGATGGGAGCCACGAATGCCAACAACCACAATGAGAATGCCCAACGTAGCATCAGTTACCACTTGCAGATTGAGTGAATAACAATTCTTATGGTTGCACAATTCATGTTTCCCGAACAAGTTCTGATTGAGTGAAATGTGCGTCGGGCCTTAGTGATGTATGTGATGTCATAAACGCGATTACCTAGAGGGGCTGTGGATGCCCAGATTCCCAGGCACCTCGCTGCATCATTTAACAATTTAATTCTGTAACCTTCTTTAGAGGACGTAAAATAGGATTATTTACTTGATGAAGGAGTTATCCTTTGGAGCAGAAGGGAGCTATTTTCCTCTGGCTATCCTGTTCACTGCCTCAATAGGATGATACTAATGATAGATTTAGCATCAGACATTTCATTTCGGGACAGGAATTAGAATCATCATTCTGCCACTATTTGAGAACATATGAACTAATGGGCTGCAGTTCTACTGAAGACGTCAGCTCTGATTACTTCTTGATCCCTCCTCTACTGTATTTCTTCATATGACAGAAAAAAGTCTTATTGACCCAAGAAGGCTTTAGAACTTTAAATATGTATTTACCCTTTACTCCAAGACTATCACTATTGTGATAACAGCACATTTGTAAACTTATCTATCTTGTATTAGTATATTACCCTCTGGTGATCTCACTCATGCATTCTTTCTACTTTTAATACTGTTTTCTTTTTTTCTTTGTTTTCCTTAGTTTTTTTAGGGTAGAATTAAAGCAGCATTTAATTCAAGCCTATATGTTCTTCTTAATAAATTAATTGTGTAATATTAAATAATACTAAGTGTACTTAAAAATGTTTTTAAAGATTATTTTAATGTATTAGGGTCTTTGGGTTGCTATAGCAACCATTAAGAAGCCACATAACATTCTCCTTTGAAATAGACAGCCATATTGCATGATAGAAACAGATAAGCATTCACCTCAGTGCATGAAAAGATGTTAGTAGTGGGAACCTAGATTTCCCAGAAGATAATTGTACCTGGTTTCCAAGAGACCCACAAATTGATATGTAATGAAACAGATTATTTTATTTAAAAAAAAGAGAAAATATATTTTATATATAAAAGAACAATCATCCAATAAACAATTAAGTATAACTGCGCTAGGTTCAAGCTTGACTACACTTCTAACTATCCAATAACCCCAGGTGAAACAAGGGTAAGTAAAGTATAAGACTGAGTCTGTAGATGTTGTTAAGAAAGCAGCTTAACTTTTGGGTTTGGCGTCGTTGGGGAGATGAAACGATGGCAGCTTCCGGGTATCGTCGTTAAGATGATGCGTAGCTGTGTAATGACCTAATCGCAACGCGTTTCGCACCTAAATGGCGCTTGATCAGGCTCATGACAATAAGAATGAGAAACAAATTGACCAATATAATTTATTTTTTTATATGTTGAAAGTGCTCGCCTTAAGATATGTGCTTGCCTGTGAGGTATGTTATCATCACAGATATTCAAAAAGAATTGTGACTTTTTCACAATGTAAGAATTTTATGGATTGTTTTTTGGACATTTTAATGTTAATGTGCACATATTTCAAATTCACATTTTAAAGCAGCAGTCCAAGTTGCTTCACCCCCCCCCCCTCCCTTTAATATGTGCATCAATACAATCCAAAAACGATAAGTAATTAGCTAAGTTGCCAATCGATCTGTTCTCCTGTGATCAATCGGTGAAGATTCGGCTCGGGGGTTCACTAAATGACTGTCTGTGCAGCAGAAGAGTACCAAAGATGCAAAGTTCTGTGGGGAAGATCATGTGACCAGGCAGTCATTAGATACAATTGGTCCACTGCTAGAGAGAGGGCAGGGCTCAAAAAGGGGCCTGCTAGAGCCTGTTTCAGAAGAGGAGGGGGATGTGACTTTGTAAATGGTTGCTATAGAAACAAAAAATGCTTGCTACATTATGATACATTAAACATGTAATTCAGAGTTGATTTTTTTTAAATGCTACAAGTATTTTCTCATAGTACAGAAGTGATTTGTTTAAAAAGAACACTTATGTAGGGTATTGCTTGGTCTGCAGCTTTAAGGAGAGTCACCCATCTATAATTGTCCCAAGTGAAAGGTTTAAACAACATGCTGACATTACAGGAACAATCTCAAATGTGCAAGGTGTGTGTGTATTATGATTAGATTAATACATGCTAACAAAGTAGTTTGTATTAATCATATTTTTATAATGAGTCCTTAAAATATCTCATTAATCAAAGGGTGATGAGGCAGCATTTTCTACTCACCTTTTCTTTTCGCTTCATACTATAGTTACTTACTCAGCCAGTTTAAAGGTGCGCCCATTCTCAAGCTAATGAGTAAAAGCAGCAAAATGCAGCCAAGTGTACTTCAGCTGTTTACTCATTTATCCATAAAAATTATAATTTGTGGTTATAACGTTTTATACTGTGATATTCAGGCGGTTGAAACCAGTTGTTAAAGGATGCATGAGGTAAATAGTCAGGCTTGTTAATATACTTATTACACTACACTATATACCTCCCACTCAGGTACTCAAGAAGATACTAACCACTATAGGGCAGAAGGGATTAAATACCTGTAACAGATTTTCTGACCTGGCTTGACCCACCCAATCTCACATTGGCCCCTGTGGTCTAACCAGTCCCCATTACATGGTCGTGTCTGGTGGTGCACCTGTTGGCAACAGGACTCCTGAGTCTCCCGCATGATGGTGTTTGGGGATTGTCAACCCAGACAGGCAGCTGAGGTAGTGGGTATGAGTCCTACCTATATCCAGTGCAGCGCCTTCACCTCATCAGGATCTCTGCGTCCGCAAGGAGATGGTTCTGATGAGGAACTCCTTCTTGGTGCCATCCTCTGTAGAGTAATTCCAGACTCACACATGAGGATGTCTTTAATCAAGGTCATCTTTATTGCTTGTGATGGTATGGGCCAGCTGCCCCTCACAGCTGGCAACTCAGCCGCACATCTTTCTGTACTGTCCCTTAGAAAGGTACGCCCTCCCAATGGAGTGGTATCCCCTCTCCTCTCAGGGAGATCACCCCTGTGCCAGGTCCCTGGACACAGTGTGGCCTTGTCAGGCTTGATGCTGCTTGAATTAGAATTGGGCCACTAGTTACTGCACTAGTGGACCCCTCACTCGCAAGTCTCAACCCAGACTTATTCCTTTCTCCAACCTCTAACTTTTGGCAGGGCTGTGCCTTATATACTTAAGGAACTGGCACAACTCTGATGTCGACACAGGTACACGCGATTAAGGTAATTAAACAATGTATAAATATGTGTTTGTTAAGTCTGGGGCATACTCTTTGACAAAGGGCATAGCCCGAAACGCGTCAGAGTGGTGATTGTCCGGTTTTATGGTGTGTCCCCCTATACTAATAAATTAGTTAACCCTTGATGTGCTGGTCCTGCTGTCCGTCCTTGTGCTGTGCTCCACATTCCTCTCTAGAGGCTTTTTTCCTTTCTGACGATGGACTCAGAGTATGCAGCCACTCCCCTCCATGTATATGACACCTCACCAGGGTGTGAGGACAAACCTCCATGATTACTGCTGGCAACCCTGTAACTTACCCGGCTTACTGCCAGCAGGAGAGGAAACTGCAGACCATTTTACAGCATGGCTACATACCTAATAAAAATGAACTATCTTAACTATCAAAATAATCTTTAAAAACATTTTTAAGTACACTTAGTATTATTTGTGAGTTTGTGGGGTACTGACTAGCCTTTTGACTGGTTTCAGGATAAGTTTCTCTGTGGTAATGTGATTTTGATGAGAGGATGTTTGGATCTATATGATCCTTTCTTTTTACTGTAAAGTGTTAATGTAATTTGTTAATTGCTTTTTTATATACATAAAAATCATTGTATGGCAATTGATTTTTGTTTTCTCTTTTTTTGCGCCATTTTTTGTTTTGTATACCTGTGAGTTTCTTGTTATAACTTCTTTAAAACTTTTTAGACTATTTTTGGTAAAAAAGTAAGCAAGATAAGATAAGGATATACATATAATATATATACATATAATATATTTCTTTAAAGTCAGACGCCAGACTGATTTAATGTACATTATGGGCCTCATTCTAGCAGCTTCGTTGTGTTTGCTGCTACATCGCAAGGTTTCGCATGTTCTTGCCGAACGGATTGAAATTTGAGTTATCACGGTATTCAGAAAGAATCTGAACCTCTCTCAAACCGTGCGGCGAGAAAATGCCTAAACCGCTCGGTGTAGCAAAAAAATAATCTCAGCCCCTCTCAAAGTTCTTTGTAATTTTGAGTGATAATATTAAAATATTCTAAAAAGGTGCGTAAAAGATCCTCCTCCCCCTTCCAAATAAAAGTAATATCATCAATATAGCGATGTCAGAGGATCAAGTTTGTGCCAAATGGGTTGTTATTGTAGATAAAGTTTTCCTCCCATGAACCCAAGAATAAATTCACATAACTTGGCACAAACCAGGGCCCCATGGCAGTGTCGAGTTGTAAATAAAATTGTCCCTCAAACCAAAAAAAGTTATGGGTTAAAATATATTGTATCCCATCTAAAATAAACTGAATTTGAGCCATATTTAAAACTTTTTTGTCCACCAAAAAACCTTTTTACAGCAGCACATCCTAATTCATGATCAATGATTGTGTATAGTGACTATACATCTACTATGCATAGAATGTAGTCACTGTGCCATATTACTTCTTTCAAGATGTTAATAATATGGGTTGTGTCTTTAATGTGCGACGGTAACTCAGTAACATATGTTTGAAGAAAGGTGTCTATATACTGACTGAGGTTGGAAGTGGCTGAGTCCACACCGGGCATTATAGGTCTCCCAAATGACGTTGTAGTGCATCTTTATGGATTTTCAGGAGAAAATAGAACAAAGGTATTTTGGGGAAAGTTTTTAAGAGAAATTTGTTCTCATGGTCATTCAGTATCCCAGAATTTTTACCTTGGTTAATTAGAATTCTAGATCTTGAAGAAAGCTTTAGTAGGATTAGTGTCTAGAAGATTATAGGTGTTTACATCTCCTAATAGATGTAAGGATTCTTCCAGATAGTAGGATCGGTCCATTATTACCTTCCCACCTCCCTTAACCGCTGGCTTAATTACTAACTCCATATTTTCTGAGAGGTTTTTATAAATTTCTCTCTGATTACGTATTACGTTATTTTTACTCTGAGTATTTTTATTGGTGAGGTTATCAAAATCATTAATTAAAAGACGATAAAAGGTTTCAATAAAATTCCCCTTATCGTGACCCGGATAAAAAGTGGATTTATTCCTTAGTGAGGAATGTTGAAATTACGTTTCTTGCCTGTGTGTATTTTGAGCAGTGGAATTGGAATTAGATAAATCCAAATTCCTTCTTAAAAAATGCCTTTTATGGTGAGTTTTCTCATAAATCTATTGGCATCTATAAAAAGGTTAAAAGAGCTTGTACCTGCAGTAGGGGTAATCTTAAACCCTTTTGATAGAACAATTCGTTCTTCATTTGTAAGTTCTACTTTACTCAGGTTGAAGCCCTCTGTACTGGGTACCTCAACCTCTTTAATGGTGTTTTTGCCTCCTACCGTTCCTCTTCTGAATGTTCCTCTCTTTTCCTTCTCCTGTCGGATGTGTCTTTTCTGTGTTCCTCTCTCAGAGGGGAGAATCGATTTTTGTGGGCCCAACTGAGGACAGGTTGTTATACGTTCCTGTTTCCCTGGAGTAATGACCCACCTCTCAAAAAAAAAAACAGAGGTGGAGGGATTTTCTCGATTACTCCCCCTAGGAACGGATCTTTTCTTAGACCTGTAGTTTTTAGGGGACTCAGAATAATCTGAGCGACTTCTATCTCTGCTTGAGTGCCTTCTTTTATTTTCAACATATTTTTCTCTATATTTAGGGGGACTTTTCTTATAATGATAAGTGGGAGGATCTTCTCTCCAAATGTAATGTCATGGAGGAGTTTCTGTACTACTTTTATAGTATTTGGGTTTATCCCTTGAATGGTCCCCTTTTTTATAGAGATTTTGGTTTGTGGGATTAGAGATTTATGTTTTGCCCAGTTTCTAATTTTCCCTGTTGCGTAATCTTTTTTATTTCTTTGGAGTTTCAATTTCTTAGTAGCAATGATATTTTTCTCCAATAAATGTAATTTTTATTGCAATTCCATATCTAATCTGAAAAATTCAGAATTGGTGTCTAACGGTGCCAATTTATCTTTTGACTCATTGATTGACTCATCTAATTCTTTTAGCTTCACCTCGTGTTGTGTAAATAGCAGCTGTTTATCTGTTTATAACTTTATACACTTAATAGCACTATGGATATGTCACATACAACAGTATTTAGTAGAAGGTCAAATAGAAATCCTAATCTAGATGAGATCTTTGATATTGACACAACAGAATATGTAGAAGCGACAGAAGATGTTTATAATCTCTTCCATAGTCTGGAAAAATTACTAGTCTAAGAAAAAAAAGAAAGGTGGGACGTGACCATATTAGATAACTATCTGAAAAATAAGGGTATCTCACGAAGCCTCAGAATTTTTAAACAGCCCACTTCTAATACTGATGACTCAGCTTTCCTGGGGGGCTGGAATAAAATAATTGACCAATGTTCATCAGACTTAATGAGACTGCTAATTACACAACACAAGGTGAACCTAAAAGAATTAGATGAGTCAATCAATGAGTTAAAAGATAAATTGGCACCGTTAGACACCTCATCTGAATTTTTCAGATTAGAGATGGAATTGCAAGATTGATTAGATTTATTGGAGAAAAATATCATTGCTACTAAGAAATCGAAATTCCAAAGAGATAAGCCCACTCGGCTTCTGGCCAGCCCTCTCTCTGTGCCGTGCGTTCAAAAGAGAGAAGAAAGGTTTCAACATCATCCGAGGGTCCCATCTTCTGAAGGAAGTGGCTTGCCCTGGTCATTTTCGGGCTTGGGGCCACCTCTGCTGGGGCCTTAGTGATAGCCTCTCTCAGGACCTTGATTTCCTGCTGTATGAGCTGGGCGAAACTTTGTTGCTCCTCTCTTGGCAAACGATTTGTCTCTTGCTGGGCAGCAACATTGCATACCAAGGCATTCACCACATTGTGCATCTTGTGTTTCCAACAACAAAAACCCCCTTTTTTTTTTAAAGTTCTTTAACCCGCAGACCTTTTAGTGTTCTGCCCGCATTCTTCACCATATGTGACAAACGGTTTACTCAGAGACCTCCGATGTCTGTCCGAGTCTGCTAGAACACAGTCTTTTAGGATAAGAAAAATGATGAGGAGTAATGTACTGTTCCTTTCAGCAGGCTTCTGCCTGGTTTATTTAGTCCCAAGCACTGAGACTGCAACACTGAATACAAATGCAAAACAAAACCCTGCTCATCTGAGCATTAACTAAACACAGGTTCATCCAGACTAGGGTTGGGGCGGCTTGCCCGCTTCCAACAAACAAAATAAGGAACTTTACAAGTCAACAAAGGATCAGAATGATTTACCCTGTTTGGGGAAAGGCTTTCCCCTTTCTGCTTTCAGCAGCATTCCTGCGTCCAGGCTCTTGGAGAGAGAGTGAAGAGGAACCAGGAAACCAGCTTTAAATACCTGTGTAGAATAACCTCCTATGGCGCTGAGGATAGGAAATGGAATGGAGTCTTGTGCAATGGTTTTCTTCAGGAACCTCAGAGAGGGAGACAAGAGATAAACAGAGAACACCACAATAGTGTATTACCCTTGGGACAATAGATAATATAATGGATATGGTATAAAGAGCATTTATTGGTTAAAACAATTGTTACTACAATTGGAGTAAAACATGTTATATGCTAATAAACAGTTGATGGCCACAAACCTTCCCTGACGAAGAAACCCATCAATTGGAGTTTCGAAACGCGTAGGAAGGTTTGTGGCCATCCAGGGACACCGTAGCTGTGCTTACCAGGCGGTGACGTCAGCGGAGGAGACGTTTGGAAGAAACTCTGTTGGCAACGAGACCACGAGGATTGCAGGAGACCTCCCCGCATGAACAGACGTTCTGCACCCCACGGCGAGCAGCCATTCCTGGCAAAAGATCCCGAACCAATGCACATGTCCTACTCATGGACGGTGAGTAGGATTTCAGTTTTTACCAACGGCGGAGCAACATAGCTTCCTTAAGCATAAGCGCTTGGGAGCTTTTCTCATTTACTCAGCAGGAGATTGATCAACTGTTTATTAGCATATAACATGTTTTACTCCAATTGTAGTAACAATTGTTTTAACCAATAAATGCTCTTTATACCATATCCATTACATTATCTATTGTCCCAAGGGTAATACACTATTGTGGTGTTCTCTGTTTATCTCTTGTCTCCCTCTCTGAGGTTCCTGAAGAAAACCATTGCACAAGACTCCATTCCATTTCCTATCCTCAGCGCCATAGGAGGTTATTCTACACAATCTTCTCATCTGGTTGGAAGATACCGGATCAACTTCCCAGGCAGCTCAAGGACTACCTTCATCATAGACTTTATCACAGGTTTTGTTCTACTGTTTGTATCACTGTACAATATTGTTCACACAAGCGCTAAATTGCACTTTTTTTTACCACTTTGAGCTTTAAATGCCTGTTTTCTAATTAGCAAAACAGGTGACAGAAATCAGACAGAAGACAAACTCTGGTCTGGACCTCTCACCCCTCACTTCCAGCACCTGCAAAACTGTGGGATTGGGTACATACCGTCTGTGACTGCATTTTACAGCCTAAACAGGATAGATGCTGTCCAGTATCCTCAGAGCCCTATATATCGAATTTATTACCATTCCCTGGTTTCTGTCACACAGGGAAGATGCATCTTATGCCTTAAAATGGCATTTATGTTGTCTTTCACAGCTCGGAAAAGAACCAGGGTCATAATGAAATGCCTTTTTATTTCATCCATAATATTTATGGGCAAATTCGAAGGCAATGCTTCCTTGCCCCTATTGCCATCATAATTAACCACCTTAAACCACTAAAGATACAGCTCATAACTAACATGGTGTTTCATAATGAGAAGGGTGTAAGGATCCGTGAGTCCTGCTACCCTCGGCGCGCCCCCTCCTTACCTTGGCCCGCGATCGGGTGCTCCAATTCCCCCGCCTCCTGCGGCACGTCACTTGGGCCATCTATCAGCTGTCCGACTACGGGCGCACGCATCACGTGCGGAAGTTTATAACATGCCCTCTGGTCCCGCCTCTGGGTTGCGCCTGCACGGGGGCGGCATCGGCGCATCACATACGTGCGGGATGCACGCTCTACCTGTGCGGATACCGCGTCACCAGCCTCTGCCTGCAGGCCCTCTCACACCTGTCTCCTGCACCTCTTCAACTAACCACAGCAGGCGTTCCTGACGCGCCTCCTCTCACCTTGTCTTCATTGGTTCCTGTTTGCCTTATATGCTCAGCCGTTCCTCTGGTTCACCGGCTGAGCATAAACCTTCCTACTAGCAAAGTGATCACTGTTGTCTTGCCGCCACAGTCTTGTCCTGCTTCCAGATCCTTGCTCCTGACCTTAGCTTTTCCTCAGGACTCCGCTCTTCTGTTCTCCTGACCTCGGCTATGTACAACCATCCACAACACTCCATCCTGACCTCAGCTAGCTCCTCGACGATCCGCTCCTCTCCAATACTGAGCTCGGCAAAGTACCACGACGATCTGCCTCTCTCCAATCCAGACCACGGATAAATTCCTCCTATGATCCCTACTCTCCAACACCGACCTCGGCAAGTATTACTGACCATACAGACCTCTCCTACCCTGACCCGTCTATCTCGACTAATCTACACTCCAGACGTGCCCATGCGGCTGTGGGTTGGTATAATATATAATCCCCACCTCGGCCTCGCGGTCATGACTTGTTTGTGGTGAGCACTCCATTACGGTATGCTCAGCCCAACAAACATGGACCCCGCTGAGTTGGGGCGAGTCTTGAGCATGCACGCCAGCATGTTTTCCAAAATTTAAAAATACTTTGAACAAAATGACCATTGCATGGAATTATTGCACCAGAATCTCATGTCCCTTTCTGACTGGGTACAAACCCATCCTCCTAGTCCTGTCCCTTCAGGGCCTTCTGCTGCCATTTTTGCTTCTATGCCTATGTCTCCCTCATCTGAACCCCGACTTCACACACCCAATCGATATGGTGGCGACCCCCATGGGTGCAGGGGTTTTCTGAATCAATGTTTTATACAGTTCGAACTTATGCCTTCTCGATTCATTTCTCAAAGATCCAAAGTGGTGTACATTAGTTTGCTACTCACTGATGATGCCCTGGCCTGGGCTTTTCCCATCTGGGAATGAAGATCGGATCTCACTCAGAATATCGGACAATTTAACAAGGAATTCCGCAGTCTTTGATGCGCCTGGCTGCAAGGTAACTGCCGCTTCCTCTCTTTTTCATATTTCTCAGGGCAGTCGATCCGTGGCCAGATATGCTTTGGAGTTCTGCACTATTGCTGCCGAGACCATATGGATTAACGAGGCGTTAGCAGCCGCTTTCTGGCAAATCTTATGGAGATTTTAAAGGATGAGCTCGCTGCACATGAACGTCCCACTGATCTCGGGGAACTCATTGCCATATGTATTCACGTTGATCAACGTCTGCAAGAGAGGAGAACTGAGAGATCCTGTGATTGGCAGCTTACTCCGATAAAATTGAACGTAATACACTATTAGAGTACAAAAATAAGAGACCATTGGAATTCACCAATGAAGTGGCCTTCGTCACTCAGTATAATGAGATGGCGCCAAAAATTAGATCCATTTTCAATAAACATTGGCCGCTACTCCTTTGTGACGATGTATTATCTAAATGCCTCCCAGAGAAACCCAAAATTATCTTTACCAAAGCAGCAAATTTAAAAACCCGTCTAGCCCCAAGTTGCCCTCTTGACAACAATAAAATAATGAGAACTAGTAAAAATAAGGGCTTTTATACATGTGCGAGCTGTACAGCCTGTACTTTTAGCAACAGCATGAAAACATTTAAGTCTAATGTAACAAATAAAATTTACAATATAAAAACATTTATGAACTGCCACTCCACATTTGTGATCTATCTATTGCAGTGCCCGTGTGGCCTACAATATGTGGGCAGGACTGGCAGGTGCTATCAACGAAGAATTTATGAGCACATCTATAATATTAGACGAGGATTAGCCACACACAGTGTTTCGCACCATTTCAGTGTGCACCATAATAAAAATCCTGCTGGGCTGAAATGTCAGGCAATAGAAACGGCACAAGTGCATTGGAGAGGGGGAGATCAGCTACAACAGATCAGTAGGCGTGAAGCCTACTGGATCTATGAGCTGAAAACCCTGTCCCCAAATGGACTAAATATAGATTTTGATCTAGGTGTCTTTCTTAAATAATAATTTTAAATATAATATCAAGGTTTTTTAAATATATAAGTATTTATTTAAGTTTTTATTAACCTAGGAATTCGAGAGATTGATTCATTAATAAGTGTTTCAATCAATTGAATTTTTAAATGTCATTTTAATTTTATAAGACACCTTACACTGCATCTTGGATTTTAAATATATATATATTTTCCGGTGCAGGCTTTTGAACATATATGTGGGATAATAGACTATCTGGAGTCATCTATATTAAATATATACTCTGTAAATCAGGACAACATGATTGATTAGTTTTTGTTTATAAGATTTTTGTTTAATGTTGTGTATGTTGTTTGTGTATGTTAGGCTGCCATAGTTTAGCACAACCATGACTGACAGGTTAATTAGCCAATCACCACTGCAGACAAAGAATGTGTAAAGACATTTTATTTCCACCAATTGGACTGCACTTGCCATTACAAAAGGCAACCATGGACTGTGCTAATCATCCCCTGAAGAAGTGCGCATGCGCACGAAACGCGTTGGGTGTTTTAGAGATTGTTCACAAGAGACTTTCCAAGGAGCAGGTCACAGCACCCAGTTACAGCTCGAGCGAACGACGTGCGGTACAGGAGGAAGCGGCGGCGAGTAGCTCCACCTAGCGAGTGACGTCACGGCTGACGGGAATCTCGCGAGGTTTGGCCTGCAGGGACGCTGAGACCAGGAACAACTGGAGGAAGCGCCGGCGGCCATTACACCAGCACCACGCGCCGAAGCTGACCAAAAAACTGCACAGTATACATAGTATACACACCGCTTGTACCCCTCTGGCTTGCTGTAAGTAGGATTCCAGTTTTACCACACTGGATCCTCGACCCGCTCCCAAGCTCTCTTGTTTTTAGTATTGTTTAAATAAATCTCTGTATTATTGTCAGCCTTTCTGTGAGTGTTGTTTGTCATGTATGTTATGTCTGTATGAGTTATATGTTTATAGTTTGCAGTGTCACGCTATGATTTTTCTTTTTATCTCCCTTGCATGAAACCACGTGTGCTGTTGCGGAGTCTGCAGTCCTTCTGCCGGATCAGCATTTTTGGACATTGCAGCACATTTTTGGACTCATTCAGTTTGGACATTGAGGCGCCGGTCTGTATTGTTATCTCTGTGTGTTTTCACTAACTGTGTTTGGGTTAGTTTTTTCCTGGCAGCCGTTCTTTAATTTTTCACACTGTGTTTGAGTTGTCATATATCTATATATATTGTTTAGCGCTATTCACACCACTCTTTTTTCTCAGCTTACTCCGAGGGTTCCTTCTTCTCATGCCGGTACAGCTGAACCTCTCCCGCTAGATATTACAGAGCCTATGCAACTTATGGGTAGCAAGTTGTCTTCCAGCGAAAAACAGCGTTGATGCAATCACGGTCTGTACTGTACAGACCGTTCTCTTTCGTTTTCATACAGGGAAGACCACATGGAAGAGATCCAGCTGGATGCCATTCACACCCCTTTGGTGGACGTGATTCTTGGCCTCCCATGGATGCAACTTCACAATCCATGCATCAATTGGTCTGACAAGGAACCGGTCCAGTGGAGCTCCTTTTGTTCCAAGTACTGCACTGTGCCCATCAAAAGTATTGGTGGGGTTTCTGCTCCCAAAGAAGAGAAGATAAAATTGTCTGAGGTCTATGCCGAATTTCACAACGTTTTTGATAAAGCCAGATCTGAGGTCTTACCACCACATCGTTCTTTCAATTGCCCTATTGACTTGCTTCCTGGTTCTGAACCTCCCAGGGGAACTTCTTACCCACTTTACCTTCCTGAGACTAAAGCTATGAAGGAGTATATCTATGAAAATTTACAAAGGGGCTTTATTCGAAAATTTTCTTCTGCAGCCGGCACAGACTTCTTCTTTGAAGAAAAAGGACCGGTCGCTACGACCATGTATTGATTACAGAGGCCTTAACAATATCACCATCAAAAACTGTTATCCCTTACCACTGATTTCTGAACTTTTTGATCGCCTCCAAGGAGCCAACATCTTTATTAAACTGGACCTACAATTGGTAAGGATCCGCCAAGGTGACGAATGGAAAACCCCATAATACCCCATACGAATGGGGAATACGAATGGAAAACCCCATAATTCAATACCCATGACAATCACTATGAATATCTCGTCATGCCCTTCGGTCTCTGTAATGCCCCTGCTGTCTTCCAAGACTTCGTTAATGAAATCTTCAGAGATCTGCTCAATCAATTTGTCGTCATCTATCTGGATGATATAATTTTATTCATTAATTTATTTATAAAAATGTTTTACCAGGAATTAATACATTGAGAGTGACCTCTCGTTTTCAAGTATGTCCTGGGCATAGAGTTAAAATGACAAATAATACATGGTTACAAATACAGTTACATAAGTGAACAGGTTTTATATTATATACAATACATTGCATGCACAGTTAAAGATAATAAATATTATGGGCATATGTAACAGTTACAGACCAGATTAAAATGTGGGACAGCTTTGGTTTTGAAAGAACTTAAACTGGTGGTGGATGTGAGATTCTCCGGTAGGTTGTTCCAGTTTTGGGGTGCATGGTAATAGGAGGAGCGACTGGATACTTTGTTGAGCCATGGGACCATAAACAGTCTTTTTGAGTCAGATCTCAGATGATAAGTGCTGCATGTGGTAGGGGTGAGGAGCTTGTTCAGATAGATGGGCAGCTTGCCCAGAATGTATTTGAAGACAAGACAGGTGAACTTTGTGCCTAGACTCAAGTGATGACCAATCTAGTTCTTTGAGCATTTCGCAATGATGTGTGTTGTAGTTGCATTGGAGAACAAAACGGCATATTCAGTTGTAGAGGGTGTCAAGTTTGCTAAGGTGGGTTTGGGGTGCCGAGCCGTATACTATGTCTCCATAGTCGATAATTGGCATTAGCATCTGCTGTGCGATACGCTTTCTCACCAGCAGGCTTAGGGAGGTATTGTTCCTGTAAAGTACACCTAGTTTGGCATAGGTTTTGGATGTCAGAGTATCAATGTGCATCCCGAATGTTAAGTGGGAGTCAAACCATATGCCCAGGTATTTAAAACTAGTAACAGGAGTTAGGGTGGTGTTAGCATTGGTTCTGATCAGGAGCTAAGTCACTGGAAGATTTAAAAATTTAGTCTTGGTCCCAAATACCATTGTTACAGTCTAGTCAGTGTTTTAAAACAGTTTGTTTTGAACAAATGGGACTCGACAGGGATGCCCCCTATCTCCTCTCCTCTTTGCGCTAACGATAGAACCACTGGCTTCAGCAATACGACTCAATAAAGACATCCAGGGAATAGACATTGGAAATAGGCAGCATAAAATCTCTCTATTCGCAGATGATGTCATCTTAACCCTCTCTAAACCACAAACCTCATTACCCAACCTTCAAAAAGAACTCCGAGATTTTGGAAAAATCTCAGGATATAAGATAAATAATGGCAAATCAGAAGCCCTGAACTTAAGTCTGCCAGAGCCAGAGGTGAAACTCCTCAAACTAAACTTTAATTACCGTTGGAGTTCCTCTTGTTTCAAGTACTTGGGAGTTAAGATATCGAGGACCTACCAATCACTATATAAACATAACTATCCGACCTTGTTCCATAAAATCAAACAAGACTTGGAAAAATGGGGAGGATATCAAATATCATGGATCGGGAGAATGATCTCGGTCAAAATGAATATACTCCCTAGGTTATTATATTACTTCCAGACTCTCCCGGTCCACATCCCTGGCTCAGAATTTAAAAATATTCAAAAATCAATCTTCCATTTCATTTGGCAAGGTAAAAAACCTAGAGTCCCCAGATCAGTTCTCTTGGCTTCAAGGGGGAGAGGAGGACTTGGAGTTCCAGACATCACAAAATACTATCTGGCCGCACAATTGAGACAGGTGGTAGTCTGGAACGCAAACCCAAATCAATATTGCTAGCTGGATATAGAAACGCAATATGCCGGAACGCCTTCACTGCCGGCTTGCCTTTGGTCCCTGAGCAGGGAGGACATGCAAAATAACAAATTCAAATTAGGCCCAATGAGACACACCTGGGAGACCTGGACGAAAAGCAAACTCAAGTACAAGCTCACATCACCACAATCCCAACTCATACCAATCCACAGAAACCCGAAATTTCCACCTGGCTGTGAGCCCAGACAATTTAACCAATTTCAAGCCAAAAACATTAAAACGATTGCCGACCTCCTGAGCCTCGGGAAGTTCCTGAGCTACCAAAACCTACAAACCAAGTATGACATATTAGGATTGAACGTGTTCAAGTACCTACAAATTCGGCACTTTCTCCAAACATTATCCCCAACATTGGAATTTCCCCCTCTCACAGGTTTCGAGAGACTCTGCAGCGAAACAGATCACCAGAAAGGTCTAATAACACAAATTTGCACAGAGCTAGGAGGGACTACAGAAGTCCCCACGCATGACTACATGCTGCATTGGGCAGCAGAATTGGATATAGTTATAGACCGAGAGGACTGGGAAAGTATTTGGGAAAATGCCTCAGGAACTTCCATATGTACCACAATCAAAGAAAACATTTACAAAATACTGTTCCGCTGGTATCTCACTCCAGTCAGAATAAATCAAATTTACCCTCTGGCATCCGATCTATGTTGGAGAGGCTGCGGTCAAAAGGGGGACATGGCCCACATCTGGTGGACATGCCCGGAAATTCAGAAATACTGGGAAACGACACAAAAATTAATAGAGGAGGTCACAGACCTCAAAATACCTGTTGAACCGCTGACCTACCTGTTGGCCAGGCCTCTAGACTATCTGGACCGACCAACAGGAAAATTAGTCTCCTTCATCCTCACGGCGGCTAGATGTGAGGTGGCGGCCGCCTGGAAGAAAATGTCTCCCCCCTCGAAACAAACAATAATAAGAAGGGTGCAAGAAGTAATGGACATGGAGAGACTATCTGCTTTCCTTAAGAGGTCTTCAACCTCATTTACAGCAATTTGGGACCCATGGTACACCTATTTGGCGCATATAAGACGAAACGCCCCCTAACAAACTAGAGGCCCAATTCACATTAAAGCTCAAACCAGAAACACCAAGGTACTGGGGATCATGACCACCCCCCGCTATACCCTTTGTATCCTCTCCACCCCCACCCTGCCCCCCCTTCTCTACTCCCTCTCTGTTTCCATACTCGCGCCTCCCTGATGGACTTCATGAGGTCAGGGAGACGTTGAGCCTTTCCTTTTCTCTTTTCTCTCAAGAAAAAGAAAAAATGTACATTAGGCTGACATATTGCTTATACCGTACATACCATGTAATGTCATAACTGCCTAATAAAAAAAATATGAAAAAAAAAAAAAAAACAGTTTGTTTTGGGAGATCTAGTTTTTGAGTCTCAAAAAGTCAGACTGAAATATGTGTTCAAAGTCAGAGAGGCTCTGGCTGTCTGCATATAGGATTGTGTCATCTGCATATAAAAGTATTGAAACTTCCTTACAAGCTGTGGGAAGATCATTGATGAACACTGAGTAGGGGCCCCAGAACAGAGCCTTACGGGACACCACAGGTGATATCCAGGGGGTTGGAGTTAGAGCCTGAGATGGACACATGTTGGGATCTACCTGATAGGTATGACTGAAACCAGTTCAAAGCATGCATCCCTATTACAGATCACTGGAGTTTGTTAAGCAGGATAGCGTCATCAACCGTATCAAAAGCCTTTGCAAAATCTAGGAATATTGCACCAGTGAGTTGTCCCCGTTCCATTCCACACTGGATTTCATTGCAAACTTTTAGCAGCGCAGTTACGGTGGAGTGTTTGGGGCGAAAGCCAGATTGTAATTGGCTAGGGAAATTTGTCTTGGTATAGTAATCGCTTAATTGGGAGTGAACACATGTTTCCATAACTTTGGGTAGTATTGGGAGAAGAGAGATTGGCCTGGATTTGGACAACTCTGGCAGTTTTCCTAGTTTTGGGGATATGGCCTGCAGACAGAATAGAGTTGACTATGGAAGCAATTGGTTTGGCAATGGCCGGGGCACCACATCTTAGGAACTTAGATTGTAGTAAGTCAGGTCCACATTGGCTGCTTAGTTTTAATTTGAGGAGTGCTTGTGTAATCTCCTCTTCGGATACCAGGCCAAATTGAAAATTGTGGGCAGTGTTGGGAGGGGGTGGAGCTATAGGGGTACTCCCAGGATGAGATTCATGTTTGTGGTTTGGGTTGCGTTTTGCTAATAAGTTAGTAGCACACCCCAGAAATTAGTCATTGAATGCATTTGCAATATCAGTGGGATTTGTCCCCCTCAGTAATATTACTTGGTTGTTGATATTTAGAAGGCTGGAATATGTTGTTGATAACCTTCCAGAAGTTAGCTGGGTTTGATATATTCTGGGGGAGATTGTCAGAGTAATATTGTGCTTTTAAATGCCTTGTTTGCCTTGAGCACATGTTCCGCAGGCATCTGTAGTGATTGAGATCCTGTGTAGTGCCAGTTACTTTGTAGCTTTTCCACAAGGCATCCCTGAACTGGTAGAGTGCTATAAGGTCAGTTGTAACCCATGGAAGGTGGCCCCAGTACCCTTATTCTGCATAGTGGAGCATGGGTATCACAGAGTTTTAGGAACTCGGATTGGAAATAGTCGAGCGCAGAATCGGGGTCGAGAATTAAATCGATTCTGTGCCAAGTGCAGGTGGTAAGGTCATCCAGAAACTGTTGTGGGCTAAATATTCTAAATGTTCTAGTGAGGAGAACTTTAGGGCTTGATTGGGGTGGTTTAATTTTCCTTACACTACTGCATGGTCACTGAAAATGTCAGGAAGGATGCCAGAGGATTGGATTCTGCTGGGATTTGAGGAGAGATACCAGTCTAGTAAGGATTCTAGCAAGGGTGATCTTTTCTAAATCCTCACAGGACCATGTCAACCATGTCAAACAGGTACTTTTATGCCTACGTGAAAACCATTTGTTCGCCAAGCTGGAAAAATGTCAGTTCCACCAAACCTCCACAGTGTTCCTAGGATACATAATTTCCAAACGATCCCAAAAAATGCAAAGAAATGCACAAAGCAGCGCACTGCTCAGAGACACAGGTGTATCAAAAATAAAATCTACGTTTATTGTCAGTCAGACATAGCAAACAAGGGGGTACAACCCTCCAACACGTTTCACACAACAAGGTGCTTTATCAAAGTGTAAGGTACAATACATTGGGGAACTTTTACATACCTAGTATCACAAGTGTGTGGAATTAATCAAATTTCGCGCCAAAAACGCATGTAGATGACATCATCCGAGCGACTCACAACATCCCTATAATGTGTAAACCTAAGACCTTCAGGCCCCTCCCTAATCACGCCCTTCCGTGACATCACCACCAATCCGCTTCCTGACATAGCCAGTCCGTGCGATCGGCACCCTTTTCCCCCTCACAGTGGAGATCCCAACACTGTAAAGTGTGGATAAATGACTCTCCACTGTGTTACTGATGGCGCCAGGTCCCCACGCTGCCAATGCCTAGAAAACGGGGTAGCGCCGAGGCAGCTGACGCGATCGTGGGTAGGTCTGCCCCCCTGTGACGTCATCACTCAGTCAGTCCCTGGTATCTGTGGATCAGACGGCTAAAACGCCCCTCCCTTCTCCTATCTCACAGACAGTGAACTGCTGTCATCATGGAGGGGGAAGAGCTAATAGCCATGACAACCACAATAACAATATGGGGACAGATAATATTAACCCCATAAAAACCCACTGATAAGTTGAAGTCTAAAGAAAAGGGATGTGACAAAGATATTGATAACAATATCTCAACCATAAGGATGTCAAATGAGGTAATCTAGATCCCCCAATGAATAAGGATAAGACACCTATATAAGAAAACAAATAACGAATATTTCACAATTTAAAATAGAGCTAATAGCTGTAAAATCATTAGCTGATCTTTATTATTTCTTTCCAGTTCCCTATCCCAAAGAGGGAAAGGGAAAGAATGTCTAACCTAGCTCTAATTATAACAAACACAAACAATAATAAAAACAATATATAGTGTAATTATATTAATGATCAGTTAATCTATTTCTATTTATTGAGTCATTATTTTTTACCTCCTATTGTTGCAAGAAGAAAATATCTGCAGGATAGAGCACAATCGATATATCAATGAATCTAGATTACTCAATATGGAAAAACATTCCTTTATTAATGTGATTTTAATCATACTGGAATATATCTCCCATATTTATCTTAATATATAAAATTGAAATTTGTGAGGTTGGTGCTAGATGTGGTGAATCTGATTGGTCCTCAGCCTCTGGCCAATCAGATTGGTGGCTCTATGACTGACACCCAACTGACACGCTCTTCTTCTCCTCATCCGCAGCTCACCTTTCCCCTCGGCCTCACCCAACTGACACATACACACACACAAACACACTCCTCTTCACCCAGCTCACCTCCCTGCCGGCTCCGCCCCCCCCATCACCCCCCAGCTCACCTCCCCCCAGGGAATCCACCAGGCTCACCCGAGCCCCGGCCTGCAGCAGCATGCGGGTAGTGTCGCCGCCGACACAGCTCCGAGCAGGGGGGGGGGACCGCCGCTGCCTCCAGCCGCCTCTCCCCCACCACACCGTTTCTCAGCAGCACCTCACCTCCCCACCCGCCACCGACACAGCTCCGCGCGGGGGAGAGTGAACCACTGCCGCCACCAACACCCGCCTCTGCCCCACCACCCTCTCTCAGCAGCGCCTCACCTCCTCCCCACCCGCTGCCGACACAGATGCGCGCGGGGGAGGGGGAACCACCGCCGCCGACGACACCCGCCTCTGCCCCACCACCCCCACCCTCTCTCAGCAGCACCTCACCTCCTCCCCACCCAATTCCGACACAGATGCGGGGGGGGAGGCGGGAAGGACAACACCACTGCAGCCGCCTGAGCCCACCACCACCACCCCCCCTCAGCAGTGCCTCACCTGTCCACTCGCCGCCAAAACTAGCGCGATATACCCGGCGTTGCCCGTGATGTAATGTTCTGGCTCCCCCATCCTCCCTCTCAACTCCCTTCCCCTCCTCTTCACAGCTGTTCAGAGCTGCGCCCCCTTCCCCCCACTGTTCACAGCTCTGATCCCCCCCCCATTCAATGCTGTTTCCCCCCTCCCTCCCTCCCTGTTCACAGCTCAGTTCCCCCCCCCTGTTCACAGCTCTGTGCCCCCCGTGTGTTTGGCAGCTGAGCTGACTGAGGGGGGAAGTGTGTGTCAGTCAGTCAGTGAGTGTGTGCCAGTCAGTCAGTGAGTGTGTGTCAGTCAGTGAGTGTGTGTGTCAGTCACTGTGTGTGTCAGTCAGTCAGTGTGTGTGTGTGTCAGTCAATGAGTGTGTGTGTCAGTCAGTGAGTGTGTGTCAGTCAGTCACTGAGTGTGTGTGTCAGTCAGTGTGTGTGTCAGTCAGTCAGTGAGTGTGTGTGTCAGTCAGTGTGTGTGTGTGTCAGTCAGTGAGTGTGTCAGTCAGTGAGTGTGTCAGTGAGCGAGTGTGTGTGTCAGTCAGTGAGTGTGTGTCAGTCAGTGTGTCAGTCAGTCAGTGTGTGTCAGTCAGTGTGTGTCAGTCAGTCAGTCAGTCTGTGTCAATCAGTGTGTGTCAGTCAGTATGTATTTATGTGTGGGCTTCCCCCCCTTCTCTCCTGATTCCCTCCCCACCCCCCTTTTCCTGACTCCCTCTCCCCCCCTCTCTCCTGACTCCCTCTCCCTATCTCCCCCACTGCTGACTGGCGGTGGCGTGCTAGTCATATAATAAATGTAAATTAATTTTTGTTTCTGACTTAATGTAAGAAAGAAAATAAAAAAGAGGGAGAGAGGGGAGGGGGGTGAGGGGGAGAGGGAAAAGAAAAATAGGAATGGAATCAAGAATAATCCAGAATTATGTTTAAATACATTATGTCAAAAAATTACTTAGATTCCATTCAGTATTTAGACCGCAGGGAAAGCGGGTCTTTAACATAAAGATCCAATATGCCTCCCTGCATCATTGGACAGACACTCCTTATTCCAAACTCAAAGTGGGTATAATAAAAACCTAAAAAGTAAATTGAAATCTACCCCAATAAACAAGAGGCCTAACCAGGAACAGGGAATTACATCTTGTGACATGGATACCAGCCCAATGTTAGTTACGCAATTTAATAGACATAGTTCCCTAATTAAAAAAATAGTACGAAAACATTGGGATGTATTACGTATGGATCACAGCCTGGAAGGGTTTGTTGAAATGGGTCCTCGCTTTGTCTATAGAAGGGCTAATGCCCTAGCAACAGCAGTCTCTCCCAGCATTGTAACTACCCCTATTAGTACCAATATGACATTCAATACGAGAGGTTCTTTCCGATGTGGGAGTTGTAAGATCTGCTCGGTGATGATGCCATCTTCTCGTTTTTCGGGCACAAATTCGACTAAAACATTTCCCATAATATCATACATCAATTGCAATACAAATTATGTAGTGTATTTACTGACATGCGGTTGTGGATTGAATTATGTGGGTCAAACAACCAGGGCCCTAAAAACGAGAATAATGGAACATCTAAGGTTGATAAAGAAACATGACTGTACACACCCAGTATCAAAACATTTTACGGAATGTAAACAGGGTGGCATTAATAAACTAACAGTAAGAGGATTGAAAAAGTAACATTAAAAGAACGAGAAGGTGACAAATTGAATTTATTAGACCGCAGGGAGGCATATTGGATCTTTATGTTAAAGACCCGCATTCCCTGCGGTCTAAATACTGAATGGAATCTAAGTCATTTTTTGACATAATGTATTTAAACATAATTATGGATTATTCTTGATTCCATTCCTATTTTTCCTTTCCCTCTCCCCCTCTTCCCCCTAC
Organism: Ascaphus truei; assembly: GCF_040206685.1. NCBI lineage: Eukaryota > Metazoa > Chordata > Amphibia > Anura > Ascaphidae > Ascaphus > Ascaphus truei. Next base: position 365,970,894 of record NC_134484.1, on the reverse strand, counting down.
CCTCTTTCCAGCCCCCCTCCCCCTCCCCACTACCACTCACCACTACCCCTCCCCTTTCCTCTCTCCCTCTTTTTTATTTTCTTTCTTACATTAAGTCAGAAACAACAATTAATTTACATTTATTATATGATAAATATGGGAGATATATTCCAGTATGATTAGAATCACATTAGTAAAGGAATGTTTTTCCATATTGAGTAATCTAGATTCATTGATATATCGATTGTGCTCTATCCTGCAGATATTTTCTTCTTGCAACAATAGGAGATAAAAAATAATGACTCAATAAATAGAAATAGATTAACTGATCATTAATATAATTACACTATATATTGTTTTTATTTGTTATAATTAGAGCTAGGTTAGACATTCTTTCCCTTTCCCTCTTTGGGATAGGGAACTGAAAAGAAATAATAAAGATCAACTAATGATTTTACAGCTATTAGCTCTATTTTAAATTGTGACATATTCGTTATTTGTTTTCTTGTATAGGTGTCTTATCCTTATTCATTGGGGGATCTAGATTACCTCATTTGACATCTTTATGGTTGAGATATTGTTATCAACATCTTTGTCACATTCTTTTTCTTTAGACTTCAACATATCAGTGGGTTTTTATGGGGTTAATATTATCTGTCCCCATATTGTTATTGTGGTTGTCATGGCTATTAGCTCTTCCCCCTCCATGATGACAGCAGTTCACTGTCTGTGAGATAGGAGAAGGGAGGGGCGTTTTAGCCGTCTGAACCACAGATACCAGGGACTGACTGAGTGATGACGTCACAGGGGGCGGACCTATCCACGATCGCGTCAGCTGCCTCGGTGCTACCCCGTTTTCTATGCATTGGCAGCGTGGGGACCTGGCGCCATCAGTAACACAGTGGAGAGTCATTTATCCACACTTTATAGTGTTGGGATCTCCACTGTGGGGGGGAAAAGGGTGCCGATCGCACGGACTGGCTATGCCAGGAAGCGGATTGGTGGTGATGTCACGGAGGGGCGTGATTAGGGAGGGGCCTGAAGTTCTTAGGTTTACACATTATAGGGATGTTCTGAGTCGCTCGGATGACGTCATTTACATACGTTTTTGTCGCGAAATTTAATTAATTCCACACACTTGTGATACTAGGTATATAAAGGTCCCCCAATGTATTGTACCTTACTCCTTGATAAAGCACCTTGTTGTGTGAAACGCGTTGGAGGGTTGTACACTCTTGTTTGCTATGTCTGACTGACAATAGAGTTATATTTTATTTTTGCTACACATGTGTCCCTGGGCAGTGCGCTGCTTTGTGCATTTCTTTGCATTTTTTGGATCGTTTGGAACTCAACCAGCGGCTGGACACGCCCCCAGGATTTCAGTGGGTTCTAGGAGTGGGTAAGATCTTCAAAGATATATTGTTACATGGATCCTCATCACTACAAACTGGGGCGAGTGCTGAACTTTATCATACTTATTTCCAATGAGGTACAGCGAAGTGTGTTACGCATATTTTTTCTGTTGCCTTCGGGAGATTTATATTTTCAGTGGCTATAGTCACTCACCCAGTAGTTTACCCACTCCATCATCTGAACCTTCACTGTTTTTATATGATTGATGAACGTACATAAAGATTCCAGGACTGTTGGAGCACCCATCACATTTCTCTACAAAATTTCCAACACAGGTCTCACCATGGATCCTGCTAAGCTAAAGGCGGTTCTGGATTGGCCTCGTCCCACTACCCTCAAAGCCATGCAGTGCTTCCTGGGGTTTGAGAACTACTACCGCAGGTTCATTCAAAATTTCTCCTCTGCGGTTGTGATGGTGAAGTGGTACCCAGGCTCACTAATAAAGGTTCCGCCCACTTGGGTACCTCTGATCCGTGTGTTGAGGTTCTAGAGTGTCAACTCTTGACCCAGGTGTGAGAAATGCATTAATGTGACTGTGTGCAAATTTTGCGACATTAGATTTTTGTGTGTTTTGCTTTTCTCGGGGTACTGGGACCAGGAGATTTCTAGGCTGTAAGTTTCAGGGTGGGTGTGCCGGAGAAAGTCTTTACAGAATGTGTCTATGTTTCTTCTTATGTAGTTTGTGTTCCATTGTGTGAATGCCTTTTCATACAAATACATTTACGTTTTATTTCACTTCACATGTTTTGCTCAATGTATGATCCTGGTAAAAAGGTGTAAATGCCTGGTCTCCCATGAAAGCACATGCAAAGACTAAAGTTATAATCCTGTCTTGGGGATGGGGGTCAGTTGCGGGATGGTAGTTAATATTGCGCATGCGTGCGTGCGAAGTATGCAGTGTTCCAAACCTTACATTCTGTTCTCCCAGGTACGGGGGAGTGAGTTCCGCTGGCTGGCGATGAGTTTTGGGGATGACATTTAATCGTGTATACCAGCGTTTCCCAAATGGTGGATCGCGACCCGGCACCGGGCCACGGCACCAAAATTGCCGGGTCGCAGCGAGGCTGGCCGCGCGGTGTCTCCTCCCAAACCCCCCCCCGCCCCCTCCCCCCCCCCCCCCCCCGCCGCTCGAGTTAAAAAAAATAGCAGCGATTCCCCCTGCGGTCCCGCGCGCATGCGCAGGGCAAGCAGGGACCGCTCCCTTCCTCCCCCCCGCTCCCAACGTGGGACGGAGGTGGAAGTACTATCTCATCTGCGGCCCGCTTCCTCCCGCGACCCGCTTCCAGAGCTCACCTCCCGTGGCACCCCCTCCCTCAGCCCACCTCCCGTGCCACCCCCTCCCGAGCCCACCTCCCGTGCCCCCAAGCCCACCTCCCGTCCCAGGCAGCAGGGGATATCGGGGGCAGCAGGGGAAAGCGTCCGGCCTCAAGGTAAGTCACCCCACCCAGTCACTGTCACCCACCCAGTCACTGTCACCCACCCAGTCACTGTCACCCACCCAGTCACTGTCACCCACCCACCCAGTCACTGTCACCCACCCAGTCACTGTCACCTACCCACCCAGTCACTGTCACCCACCCAGTCACTGTCACCCACCCACCCACCCAGTCACTGTCACCCACCCAGTCACTGTCACCCACCCACCCAGTCACTGTCACCCAGTCACTGTCACCCACCCACCCCGTCACTGTCACCCACCCACCCACTGTCACCCACCCACCCAGTCACTGTCACCCACCCACACAGTCACTGTCACCCACCCACCCAGTCACTGTCAAGTCACTGTCACCCACCCAGTCACTGTCACCCACCCACCCAGTCACTGTCACCCACCCAGTCACTGTCACCCACCCAGTCACTGTCACCCACCCACCCACTGTCAAGTCACTGTCACCCACCCACACAGTCACTGTCACCCACCCACCCAGTCACTGTCAAGTCACTGTCACCCACCCAGTCACTGTCACCCACCCACCCAGTCACTGTCACCCACCCACCCAGTCACTGTCAAAGTCACTGTTAAAGTCACTGTCACCCACCCAGTCACTGTCACTGTCACCCGCCCAGTCACTGTCACCCACCCACCGTCTCCCACCCACCCAGTCACTCACCCACCATCTCCCACACACCCACCCAGTCACTGCCTCCCACCCAAGTGTCCCAGTCCCCACTCCCAGTCCCCCACCCACCCAGTCCCTACCCAGTCCCCCCTCCCACCCACCCAGTCCCCCCCCTCCTCCCACCCACCCAGTCCCTACCCCCCCCCCTCCAGTCACTCACATCCGTCATTGCCTGTAATTCACTGTTTGTGTCTGTGTACGTATAGGGGAGAGTGAGTGTGTGTGTGTGTGTGTATCAGGGGCTGTGTGCGTGTGTATCTGTATCAGTGTCTGTGTGTATGTATCAGAGTGTGTGTGTATCAGTGGCTGTGTGTGTGTGTGTGTGTGTGTGTGTGTGTATATATCAGTGTGTGTGTGTGTATCAGTATCAGTGTGTGTGTGTGTGTGTATCAGTATCAGTGTGTGTGTGTGTGTGTGTATCAGTGTCTGTGTATCAGTGTCTGTGTATCAGTGTCTGTGTATCAGTGTCTGTGTGTATCAGTGTGTGTGTATGTATCAGTGTCTGTGTGTGTGTATCACTGTCTGTGTGTGTGTAGCAGTGTCTGTGTGTGTGTGTGTAGCAGTGTCTCTGTGTGTGTAGCAGTGTGTGTGTGTGTGTAGCAGTGTCTCTGTGTGGCTGCGTGTGTGTGTGTCAGTGGCTGCGTGTGTGTGTTTATCAGTGGCTGTGTGTGTATCAGTGTGTGTGTCAGTGGCTGCGTGTGTCAGTGGCTGCGTGTGTATCAGTGGCTGCGTGTGTATCAGTGGCTGTGTGTGTGTGTATCAGTGGCTGTGTGTGTGTCTGTGCAGGCCCTATAGGCCAGTATAGGCGATAAAAATTTTAGTGGGTCACGAAGGAGAAGTTTAAAAATAACCGGGTCACGGAAAAAAAAGTTTGGGAAACCCTGGTGTATACAGTATGCAGGGTCTGCAGAGGCTACAGTCCTGTAGGCATCACGGAAGGAGACACTGTGGAGTCAATGCACAGCTTGATCCGTTAACCATAACATCAAAAAAAGGTGGCGCACAGACAATGCAATAACAAACATATATATGTGTACAGTACACACAGACTGCAGTATATGTATTTACACATTTACTCACAGTACAGTTATGTGAGGGGAAAAAAGCAGGAAACATTTCAGTGTGAATTTTTACTAAACGTGATAATATTTCATGCACAGTATCTATCAGATACAGTGGACTAGTACGCACTGTGCCAAAACAAGCGTGAATTAGAATATTTAGAGAAAGTATATAAAAGTTAAAAAAAGAACAGTAATATATTGTTTTTTCGACATCTCATGCCATCAACTTCATCATCTGATGGCTGTGTTCTGTGGATGCTAATTTAGCACGCTATCGATTCTGGAAAAAGAAAAACAACAGGATGCTTAAAGTATACAGGTACTATACACCAGGGGAGCGCAAACTGGGGGGCACTGGATTTTTATCATATCAATCAATGATCAGTATTACGGGCTATTCGTGTCATAGGGCATAAAAGTTAATAAAATATTTTATATTATATTCAATTCATTAGAATTCTTGCCAACCTGGCCAACCTTGCTGATGCTGACGATATTTGACAGGATCATATTCGGATAGGTATCCATACTGAGCATTAGTGGTAAAATCAAGGTTCAACTGCTGTAGATAGTAGTACGGTAAGACCAGGTTACCAGATGGTAACGGTAGGAGTGAGTAAGGTATAATCAGGTTGGGGCTGCTGTTCACGATGATTTTCAAATGGTGTCCCTTTGCCAGATTGGGAAGTATGATTCAATCTGTTGTTTCCGTTTCTTCTCCTTCTCCTTTTGAAGTTGCCATGGTCAAACATATTCGCAAAGGATGGGTCCAATACCCAAAAACCTCTGACACCCAGATTGGTGGCGGGGGTGGAGGGGATGCGAATGAAGCAATCATTAATTGACAAAGTAAAGGGCACTGACTTCTTCCATTTACTAGAGTCAGCTAAATTTCTGAAGCATTCATAATTGGCAATGAGATATATATGCCATATATTTCGGATACAGTGGCTTTCTTATCTGCTGCATCATTAATTGCTGAATATATAAGAAAAAATAAGCTAGACTCTGGTTTCTCCAAAGCAACTGACATTGCACTCTTTCTAAGCTCATGAAACAATAAGGAGTAAGTAAACCCAAAGTATAAGTCGAAAACATTGAACATTTACGTTTTGCAACAAAATATTAAAACAACCAAATGTTGATAACATCTTGAACGGTCAAGGCAATAAAACAATGAGGAATTGAAATGAATTGCAGTATATTGCTGGATCAGTCTGGCACCTGCTTGAGACTTACAGCACTCTACATACTGTAGACTAACTAACTTAACATATTCACTTTGCCATCTGGCGGACAGGTGTTGAATTTCAAACAAACAAATCTGATATCTGTCTAGAATATCCGGGTTTAAATCAGGTGTGAATAACAACACAGAGAGCTGTCTTCAGTTGTCTACAACTAAACGGGATATATATTGATTACATCTCCAAAACATAACGATTGATGTCCGGATTTTAGTTAAGGAAAACTGAACATACAGACAGGATATATTTGTACTTACATGCTCTTGCAGTCTGCACTACGTAGGCAGAACCCGGCCATTGAGGGTAAGGATCTTAGATTCTACAAAATATCTCAGGTCTAGAGTCACATAGTATACCACTTCATTTTAGGTCTTCAGTATATAGGATTGGAACAAATAACTAGTAATTGGAGGGGAGGTGACAGGACTTTACACTTTTCTCAGCGGGAGTCATATTGGATACACTGCCTAAATATACTCCTACCAAATGGCCTAAATGTGAACTTTGATTTTAAAGTCTTTTTAATGTAATTTTCTAATTATATATCCTTCTCCATTATAAATCACCATAACATACAAATGGGTCATTTGGTTTGATTTATCATATACAAAACAAGTAAAATACCTGATATAATATGTAGGATATTATTTTTATATAGAAGGGAATAATAGTGTCTTTTATATCTATTTTATACCAAATTTATAGTAATCACAATTTTATGTGTTTTAAGTACATATTTTTAAGAATTGGTTACTCTGCATAACCCCACTGCCTTTAAAAGCATCACAATTGTAAGTAAGATACCTACCAAGTCTCATCTTTCATGTTTTAGCTAAAACATTATTGAACTATATATCTTCTCTTTGTTTGCATAATCCCGGATGTACAGTATTTGCACTCCTTATCTCCGCGCCTTCTTGCTCTACAGGTGAGTGTACTATATGTTTAGCCCAGAGTGATGTTCCATATATCTTCAAATCGCCTACTGTGGACATTACTATCGATATGCTAGTTTTATTACTTCACTGTGTATACCCATACAGCTACTGATGGTGGCTTTTATCTCTGTGCAGTTTTGATCTGTGACACGCTTCCCACCTTGCAGCATTTGTATCTTAATGGGGGTGTACTTTGCGGTCACATACTCAAGAACAAGAAAAAAATTGGTGTAAATAGCGCTAAAAGATTGATGCAATGACAATACAGTGTATGTGATAATATGTGACCCTGCACAGAATCAAAAAATATATAATAGTAATACAATAATTAAACTAGGCTGCCAGGTGATACTAACTCCAAAACACAGCTAGTAAAACAAAACACAAAATAAACAATACGAACCGGATGTTCCCCTGAAGTGCGCATGCGCACGAAACGCGTTGGGCAGTTCTGTTGTGAGTTACTCTTAGACTGAGGCAGAGGACTTGCAGGACGTTGCCGCAGTAGTCATTTGGAAAAGGGATTTCGGCGTTTCCACCGCCCCATGTGATGTGTTTCCGGCGGCAGGCTGATTGACAGTCCCTGGAGAGCTCCAGAGTCGCCTGGAGTGACGTACTTCCGGTCGCGGAGCGAAGGAGACCCCTGGATGTCACGTGCTCGGACGGAGCTGCAGCCGGTCACCGTCTACCCATACCTCTGATTATGATGTGTGGCAGTTCTGTAAGTAGGACTCTGGTTTTAACACACCGGATCCCACATCTGCTACAGCTTTTTATTGTGTGTAATAAACCAACTCTTAAATATTAGTTAGCCTTGCTTGTTCTATGTAGTGTTTGTCTTGTCTTGTCTTGTTTGTCCTGCATGTTACATTATTGCATTTTTGCACTATGATGTGTTTTCTTTGTCTCTTTTCTTTCTGCATTATATTGTGACAGAAACCAGGGGTTGGTAATAAACTCCATATACAGGGCTCCCAGGATACTGAACAGTTTCTGTCCTGTCTAAGCTGAACAGGGCAGCCTCGTGGTACAGGCACTCCATTCCACAGTTTGTCTGCTGCCTGTTTTCTGTCACCTGTCATGCTGATTAGAGTTCAGGTATATAAGACCTGTTTCCTGTTTCCTCTGAGCCCCGCCCAAGAGCCTGGAAGGCTGCTGAACTGCAGAGGGGTGAGAAAGCCTCTTTCCCAAATCGCTTCATTCATTCTGTTAGTTTGTCTAAAGACTGCAAAGGTACTTATTTCGTTGGTGGAAGTGGACAAGCCACTTCCAACTCTGAGTCAGGGACATCTAAGTTTAAGTTATCGCTCAGACGAGCAGCTTTTTGTTTGGCTTTGTTTTCTGTTTAAACTGTGGCAGTCTCAGTGCCTGGGACTGAATAAACCAGGCATAGCCTGTTTAAAGGAACAGTACGTGACGTCTCATCATTTAACCTACCCTAAAAGACCGTGTTCTAACAGTCCCGGACAGACGGCGGAGCCCCGGAGTAAGCCGTTTGTCACATATGGTGGAGAATGCGGGCAGAACACTGAAAGGTCTGGGGGTTAAAGAACTTTAAAAAAAAAAAAAAAAAAAAAGAAGGTTTTTTTTTCTCTCTCTCCAAACAAGATGGAAGACGTGGTGAGTGCGCTGGTACGCAATGTCGCTGTCCAGAAAGACGCGAATGAAGCCCAGCAACAGGCGAGTGAAACCCAGCGACAGCTGTTAATAGCCCAGCAAGAGACTAATGCAAACCAGCAAGAGACAAACCGCCTGCTGAGAGAGGAGCAAAAGCGGTTCGCTCAGGGCTTACAGCAGGAACTCGAGATCCTGAGGGGGACTATCAGTAACCTTCCACTGGCAGAGGCAGCCCCAGTTCCGAAAATGACCAGGGCAAGCCACTACCTTCAGAAGATGGGACCCTCGGATGATGTGGAAGCCTATCTTCTCACGTTTGAACGCACGGCACAGAGAGAGGGATGGCCAGAAGCTGAGTGGGCTGGTCTAATCGCACCCTTCCTAAGCGGCGAACCCCAGAAGGCTTACTTTGATCTAGAGCCAGCCGAAGCTAACGTCTATGCAAAATTGAAGTTCGAGATCCTCGCCCGCCTCGGCGTAACCACGGCTGTTCGTGCCCAAAGGTTTCACGCATGGTCCTTCACGATGGATAAAGCCACCCGAAGCCAGATGTATGACCTCATCCACCTCGCCCGGAAGTGGCTACAACCCGAGATCAACTCAGCAAGCCACATCGTGGAACGGTTGGTCATGGACCAGTTCTTGAGGAAACTTCCCTCTGCCTTACGCCGTTGGGTCAGTCGGAGTGACCCCCACAATGCGGATGAGCTTGTGGCCCTTGTAGAAAGGTACAGTGCAGCAGAAGAGCACCCGCAACCCACAGTCGTGGAGCAACCCTACTATCCGAGGTTCCAGGACTCTTCCAGAGACGGTAAAAGGGTACCGGGGTTAAGGGGCGCTGAAGAGCGGCGACCACCTTCACGCCGCTCCAGCAACAGTGGTTCGCACACTAAGGGCAATAGCCAACATGGGGAGCCGGGAAAAGGCTCTAAGTGGGACACAGACTATGTACCTAAATGTGTAAATTGTCATGAGAGGGGCCACACAGCAAAAATCTGCCCACTAAATGATGAGCCCATGCAATGCAACAGCGTGGAACCTTATTCGCTGTTGTCCCAATGTATGGGCCCTAGCCCAGAGGACCCCTTGAATAACCATCTGTGGGCATTTGTAAAGGTTAATGGTAAGAGGGTTCGGGCACTTCTTGACTCTGGGAGTATGGTCACACTAGTGTCCGAATACCTATTGCCCATTAAGAAGAAACAGGTAAACAGTTCACAAAGAGTGGCAATTTGTTGTATACATGGGGATAATCATGAATATTCCACTGTTGATGTTTTTTTTGAAACAGAATTTGGTTCTTTAGATTTCAAGGTGGGTGTTGTACCCAAACTGGCACATGATGTGTTAATAGGGACCGACTTTCCCCATTTTCTAAAAATGTGGTCCCCAGCTCAGAATAGCGCCCAGAGTTCAATAGCAGACCATAACGAAGTGTTAGAAGAAACAAATCCTTTCCCTTTTTCAGAAATGGAGGTTGACGAGGGCCCAAATAAGAAGGGGGAAAAGGAGGAGTGCTGTGAAATTCCCTTCCCCATCACTACTTTGGTAGGGAATACCCCAAATCAAGATGTTGATCAGGCACTTACCACCCCAGTACAGGATAAGACCCTCGCTGACCTAGAGGTCAGTCCTGGGAGTTTTAAGAAGGCCCAGTGGGAGGACCCCACATTAGCGGTAGCAAGGGGAAATATACGGGACCAGAATAGTACTCATGGCCAACCAGATAGGTCACTTGCTTACCCCTACTTCGAGGTAGAGAACGACCTAGTATATCGGGTTGATAAAAGAAAATCAGTTACAACTAAACAATTGTTGGTACCACGGACATTCCGTAACGTAGTATTACACCTCGCACATAGTCATCCATTGGGGGGACACCTAGGGGTGGAAAAGACAAAAGAAAAGGTTCTCCGAAGCTTTTATTGGCCTGGGGTTCTGGCAGAAATTACAAACTATTGTTCCTCATGCCCAGAATGTCAGATCACCGCCCCGTTCAAAGCATACCGCAGCCCATTGGTACCCCTTCCCATAATAGAGGTACCATTTGACCGGATTGCTATGGATCTAGTAGGACCCCTAATAAAGTCTGCTAGGGGACATCAGCATATATTGGTAATATTAGATTATGCTACCCGATATCCGGAGGCAGTTCCCCTACGTAGCACCTCTGCTAAAAACATAGCAAGAGAGTTAGTACTTCTGTTTTCCCGGGTCGGAATTCCTAAAGAGATCTTATCTGACCAGGGAACACCATTTATGTCCCAAGTAACAAAAGAGCTATGTAAACTCCTAAAAATCAAGCATCTCAGAACCTCAGTCTATCATCCACAAACAGATGGTTTAGTGGAAAGGTTCAATAAAACCTTAAAGAGCATGTTACGCCGGGCGGTCGATAAGGATGGGAAAAACTGGGACTGTTTGTTACCATACCTGTTATTTGCCATTAGGGAAGTTCCCCAGTCATCCACAGGCTTCTCCCCGTTTGAACTATTGTATGGCCGACATCCAAGGGGCTTACTGGATATAGCCAAAGAAACTTGGGAACACGAGGTTACCCCTTACAGAAGTGTAATAGAGCATGTTGCCCAAATGCAGGACCGCATTGCTGCAGTCCTACCCATAGTGAGGGAACACATGGAGAAAGCTCAAGAAGCACAAAGGAATACGTATAATAAGGGTGCTAGGGTCAGAATTTTTTTTCCAGGTGATAGGGTACTAGTTCTGGTTCCCACCGTGGAGAGTAAATTCCTTGCTAAATGGCATGGGCCATATGAGGTCTTGGAAAGAGTGGGAGAAGTAAATTATAGGGTAAGGCAGCCAGGTAGGAGGAAACCTGAGCAAATTTACCATATAAACCTACTCAAGCCCTGGAAAGATAGAGAGGTCTTGTTAACCCTAGTACCCCCAGGTCCGTCAGAGAATCAAGAAACTGACCCAGAGGTTAGCATAGCTGAAACACTGTCCGTGCATCAGAAACGAGAGGTCCAGAGTTTAGTGAGAAGGAACAAAGAAATCTTCTCTACACAGCCAGGTAAAACTAACGTAATTAAACATGACAGTCTCTGAACCGGGGGTCCGAGTTAACCTTAAACCGTACCGAATCCCAGAGGCCAAGAGAGAGGCTATAAGTTTAGAGGTTAAAAAAATGCTAAAACTAGGCGTAATTGAGGAATCCCAAAGTGGGTGGAACAGCCCTATAGTTTTAGTCCCAAAGCCAGACGGTACAACAAGGTTTTGTAATGACTACCGGAAACTAAACGCGGTGTCAAAATTTGATACTTATCCTATGCCCAGGGTGGATGAACTTGTAGAGAGACTGGGCAAAGCCCGATATCTCACAACCCTAGACCTAACAAAAGGGTACTGGCAGGTTCCCCTCACAGAAAGGGCAAAAGAAAAAACAGCCTTCTCAACCCCAGACGGCCTCTTTCAATATAAGGTGCTGCCTTTTGGCTTACATGGAGCTCCCGCCACATTCCAAAGAATGATGGATAAAATTTTAAAACCACATGTTCGGTACGCTGCCGCCTACCTGGATGATGTGGTAATCCATAGTGAAGATTGGCAGTCCCACCTTCCAAAGGTCCAAGCTGTGCTCGACGCAGTTCGGTCTGCTGGACTAACTGCTAACCCCGCTAAATGCACTATTGGTCTGGAGGAGGCCAAGTATCTGGGGTATTCTATTGGTAGAGGGTTACTCAAACCACAAACACTCAAAGTAGAGGCGATACAAAATTGGCCAAGGCCAGTCACAAAAAAACAAGTAAGGACCTTTTTGGGGTTAATTGGCTACTATAGGAGGTTTATTCCCAATTTTGCAACTAAGGCAACCCCACTAACCGACCTCACAAAAGCAAGAGGACCGCTAATGGTAAAGTGGTCCCCCGAAGCCGAACAGGCCTTTAGAAGCCTGAAAGAAGCTCTCTGTGCCCAACCAGTGTTGGTCACACCTGACTTCTCCAAAGAGTTCGTAGTCCAAACCGACGCATCTGAGGTAGGGCTGGGGGCGGTACTCTCCCAGGAGTCTCAAGGGGAGGAGCACCCCATCCTATATTTAAGTAGGAAACTAAATCCCCAGGAGAAAAATTACTCCATAGTCGAGAAAGAGTGTCTCGCAATAAAGTGGGCTGTAGAGACACTCAAGTATTATCTGTTGGGGAGAAAGTTCCGATTGGTCACAGATCATGCACCCCTTACCTGGATGTGTCAAAATAGGGAGAAGAACGCTAGGGTGACCAGGTGGTTCCTAAGCCTACAGCCCTTTAAATTTTCTGTGGAACACAGGTCGGGGCACAAACATGGCAATGCCGACGGGTTGTCAAGGATGCACTCCCTAATATCCATGGTCGCTCACCCCTCGAGGTCTGAGCTGGGGGGGAGGATATGTGACAGAAACCAGGGGTTGGTAATAAACTCCATATACAGGGCTCCCAGGATACTGAACAGTTTCTGTCCTGTCTAAGCTGAACAGGGCAGCCTCGTGGTACAGGCACTCCATTCCACAGTTTGTCTGCTGCCTGTTTTCTGTCACCTGTCATGCTGATTAGAGTTCAGGTATATAAGACCTGTTTCCTGTTTCCTCTGAGCCCCGCCCAAGAGCCTGGAAGGCTGCTGAACTGCAGAGGGGTGAGAAAGCCTCTTTCCAAAATCGCTTCATTCATTCTGTTAGTTTGTCTAAAGACTGCAAAGGTACTTATTTTGTTGGTGGAAGTGGACAAGCCACTTCCAACTCTGAGTCAGGGACATCTAAGTTTAAGTTATCGCTCAGACGAGCAGCTTTTTGTTTGGCTTTGTTTTCTGTTTAAACTGTGGCAGTCTCAGTGCCTGGGACTGAATAAACCAGGCATAGCCTGTTTAAAGGAACAGTACGTGACGTCTCATCATTTAACCTACCCTAAAAGACCGTGTTCTAACAGTCCCGGACAGACGGCGGAGCCCCGGAGTAAGCCGTTTGTCACAATATGTATGGAGTAACATCCTGAGGAAAAGCTGGAAAGTCATACAAACAGATATCCATCATTAGAGACTTTATTACCATTGACTTTAATATTCACCTTTGGACTATATCGGCGCCGGTTTGTATTGTTTATTTTGCGGTCACATACTGCTATAGCTAATGGGTATCACTGTGTCTTGTTTATAAACCGGTCTCAGTCTTTGCCCCGGTGATTATTTGGACCGCCCCCCCCTCAAATCGACCTGGTTGGAGTTCCCAGAGGAGGGCTGTATAAGCTCTGTGGTCGTCATCTGCACACCACCGAGGCCACTCAAGGAAATATCCTGGTCGCCTGCGTGAACAGCTGGCGATGTAGCCCACATGTGGTAGTCTCCTGTTGACTGCAATAACATCATGCTGGTTATTGCATAAACATGACTTATAGATTTGATCTCCTGTACGTCTGATACTCACCCTTGTCATCCTCACCATTATATTATTTTTTTTATACTACACCACGAGTTGTGCGCTTTTTCCTCTTGTTTTTCTTCAGCACACCTTAGATACCTGGGAGATATGCTAATCTCTGAGATTATGCAAAGAATATTTCAATGACTCACACCCCATACTTCCTTAAAGGATTTCCATAAGACCTATTTGACAGGATATATACAGTGCTTGAGCCTCTCCTAAAATAGCTCTCTCTCTGCAGCAGTTTCAAATTTCTGCGAAAATGTTTACCATCTCTAGTGGAAAGTGAGAAAGTCAGTGGCGGATTTCCCATTAGGCCTGATAGGCTTGGACCTAGAGCGGCAACATTTTGAGGTGGCAGGCTCAATCGGTGCTTGATGCCCACGCACGCACGATCAGCGCTTGTGTACATGTGCAATCGGCACTTGCCAGTCAATCGTGCATGCGTGGCTGGCAAGCACAGATCGTGCATGCGTGGCTGGCAAGTGATGATCGCACATGTGCACAAGCGACGGGCAAGTGCCGGTCGCACATGTGCGGCCAATCACGCATGCGCAGTCGGCAATGTGACGTCACACGCCGTCGCGAAGGAGGGCAGCACAAGTTAAATGCTTGTTGGCGGCATTTTTTAAAGCCAACAATGGAGGAAGTCAGGGTCACCAAGAGGGGGGGGACAGCCGGTACGGGTGTCTCGGGCCCGGTGGCAGTGTGGAGCTCGGTGGCTGGACAAAGCAGTTGCCGGTGGGCCCCGGCTCTCCCCACCTGCAGGCCTCTTCCTCTATCTCTGTCCCATGCCGGGCCCTCTGACGTCATTAACGCGACAGGCCTCTCTGACGTTGGCACGCCAGAAGTGAGCTTGGCCCAGCTACCGGCGCAATGCGTGGGCGGGCAGGTATGCGCTGAAGTCAGAGAGTCCGGTGTGGACAGAAATAGAGGAAGAGGCCTGCAGGAGGGGAGAGTCAGGTCCCGCCGGCAGTCACCGCCCCCCCCCTCCCGCTGCCCCTCGGCAGTCGCGCGCCCCCCCCCCACCCCCGGCAGTCACCTCCCCCCTGGCAGTCACCGGGCCCGGCCTGACCATCAGCAAGGTAAGTCTGTTTTTATAATGTGTATTGTTTTTTTTTTTATATGTAATGTTTTTAAAAACATATGTACTGTGGAAGTGGGGGTCTTTTTAATGTGTATTGGGGGAGTGGGGGGCTTTTAATGTGTATTGGGGAGTGGGGGGCTTTTTACTGTCCTTTGGGTGAGTGGGGGGCTTTTTACTGTCTTTTGGGGGAGTGGGGGGCTTTTTACTGTGTATTGAGGGAGTGGGGGCCTTAAACTGTGTATTGGGGAGTTGTTGTTTTTTACTGTGTATTGGGGGAGTGGATTTCTTTTTACTGTGTATTGGTGGAGTGTTTGTTTTTTTACTGTGTATTGGGGGGGTGTTTTTTTTACTGTGTATTGGGGGAGTGGGGGGCTTTTTACTGTGTATTGGGAGAATGGGGGGCTTTTTACTGTTTATTGGGGGGGATTGAGTGAGAGTGGGGTAATTGATGGAAGGTGGGGTCGAGTGAGAGGAGAGGGGGGAGTGAGGAAAAGAGTGAGTAAGGCCGCGCTCATGGTGCCAGCGTCGCGATGCAGAGTGCGTGCGCCCACGCTTGTGCCCTACCGCTGAGCTTCAGGAAATTAGGGAGGAGCTTAGGGTGGTGATGGGGAGTGTGGCAAACGTGTCACGGAGCTGGTTCGCCCTCATTGGCTGAATCAGCTCATGTGACGTTGACGTCATGCAAATGCAGCCTCTAAACTCAAAATCACTTGTATCCACAAGCTGCAGATGCATCGACGCGCTACAGCGCCGGCAGGTGCCACAACTACCATGCTACCTTCCATAGACTACCATGGAAGAGTCCCTGACGTGCGCCGCATGTCGCGACGCCGGCACCCTTAGCACGGCCTAAGAGTGAGACGCAGGGGAGAGATATACATGTGGGGTGGGGTGGGGGTGTGAGTGAGGAAGAGGGAGTGAGACGGAGGGGAGAGAAATACATGGGAAGAGGATGGGAAATAGAGGGGACTCGTGAGGTGTGAAATGGGGGGGCGGGGCACTGGGGGGTGCTCCTGGACGTAACTCTAGTCCTGGGCCCCGCTAAATCTGTCTGCGGCCCTGGAGAAAGTTATCAGTACAACCCTGGAGACAACAGTTGTGTGGTATCAGTGTTTCACAAAACCCTTAAGAACTTATTCAATAAGTACAAAGCGGACAAAGTCATAGCAATCAGCTGAAAACTCTCATTGACTTGAACAGGAGTTTTTAGCCAATTGCATTTGATGCTTCAATAAGCCCCTTAATGAGAACTAATACTCTGCAACATGGAGTTGTGTCATCCAACGTGTTTGAGTTCCATGGTTAGACCCTTGAGTGGCCTCTCTAGTAATTCAGCATCGCTTAGATACAAGGTATACACTTATTAAGAAGGGTTCATGCATTTCATTGGACATTTAAATTGCCTTAAGACAAAACACTATCGGATTACCTTTTGTTAGCACATTTACCAGTTCAGTGGAATGTAAGGATGTTAAATGTGCAATCTGCCCCCAATGTTTTTTGAGAAAACAGAAATTCAATTATAAGATTACTCCTAACAATACTAGCAAACCTTTATTTATTTATTTTTAAATCCTTTTTATAGAAATGATTTACTACTTATGTAATTAGCAAGCCCATAATAAAAGCAATGTGTATTTTCTATGAAAATGGCAAAACTAGCCCCTTGTCATAAAGAAATATAAATCCAGTCCTGGTTCTCCGAGTCTCAATTTTCATCTGAAATGCAGGTCTAATGAGAACAAGAATGCTCAGGGATCCGAATTAGAAGACAAGGACTCAATTCACAAGGCATGAAGTAAGGTTTGTAATACTTAGCTACTGGATCTAAAATGGCAAACAAAAATCTATTAAACATAGCTTAACAATATATATCTATCTCAAAGCTAAATCATGAAACAGAAAGTAGGATTCCAGCCATAAACCTACTGTAGATTGGGAGTAGAGTGGGGAAGCAGAGTGGGAAAGCGCAGTAAGAAGATAGTCCAAGCATCTGACAAATGTAATAGGCTGCCTTAAACAAATGTAGTAATCATCTCTAAAATTAAAATGTTTTGGGGTTTTCTACAGACTAAATAAAAAATGCATTTAGCATTAATATTTTACCTCTACCCTTTTTTGCACAGTGTGGACAGGGCCTGTGAAGAAGCAGGCAACTACTTTATATTAAATATACTTCACGTTGTGTTAGAACTCATTGAATGTGTTCATTATGATGAAATCATTATTGGAGGTCTTCCCATTTCCCCACATTGTACAACTTTTACCTTTTCTGTTCTTCTAAATCTAAGACTTTATGGAGATGTTGGCACCATGGTCAAATTCAAACATCTTAGTCCTTTTCCAAGCCAAGCACTAAGATTGCTTCCTGGGAATGTTGTTACACATACTACATTACATAGCACAGTATATTCTTTATTCGTTGAAAAATATAAACTCCTTCCAATATTCTATTTAAAAAAAAAAAGCAATAATGATTTGGAATGTTAGGAGCACAAACCACTGTGCTATATAAGTAGCCACACATTGCTTTACAAACCGCTTGTAACGCTTGTGCTCCCACGTACAAGCCACGACAAGGAGGGGGACCCGGTAGCAAGGTGGGAAAGCCGCAGGAGACACGAGATAGGAGAAAGTTGCCGCGCAGCTGGGGAGCAGTGCACGTCATCACGTGAGCGCGCCGCACGCGAGAGAAGAGCGGCGCGTCCAGAAGATTGGAGCCAGGCTCCGTTGCACAGCTGAGCCAGCTGCACGTGCGCGTGTGCTCTGCCAGCAGAACGGAGACGCGCGCACTCTCAGGCACCAGCGCGGGGGTGTGACATGCCACTGGTAAGAAGAGAAGGTAGAGCAGAGTCAAGAGCACAAGGTACAATGGTTGGTTGCTTGCTTCCTGAAGGATGTCCAGCCTCCTTAAAGGCATAGTGCCAGTAACTGAAGAGAAAAACAATACTAAATTCAAAGTACTGTAAGGGTTCTTTAGTTAAATGCTTTTGCCAAAGTATTGTAAGCCTGCTATCACATCAAGGTAAACCCTATTCAGCAGGTCCTACACTACCCGCAACGGTAAACTATACCTCAGTAATAGAAAGAGTAATGTCCCAGTTTTCCGGAAAGCCAAAGGAGAGCAAGTAGAAGTCCCAGTGGAAATCCAGGCAGGACACAGCATGCAATGACAGGAACAGGAGGCATAGAGTACTGGAGTAGTACTTTGCATGACACAGGGCAGATAGCAACTGCCTGTTATATAAGGAGCAGCAGCAGCTGTTGATAATGAGAGTGAGACTTAGTTCCTCTCAGGAAGAAGAGGGCAGGATTTGACAGAAAGCAAGATGGCGTCACTTGCCTCAATATGCTTGAAGTCACTTCCTGTTGGTGAGATAAGGCAGGGGGCGGAGCAGAGGCGTGGCCTCTGCGGAAGCAGGGAAGGGTTCAGGACACAGACAAGGATTAGATAGTCTTGACTCGCAGCTGGAGAGCGGCGCACGGCGTCACACCTACGCGCGAGAGAGGTGCGCGACACGACCGAGATCCGTGGCACATGTAGAAGAACCGTGGGTGCATGTGCGCTCTGTAAGGAGAGCAGGGATGTGAGATGCGGCAGGTAAGGTGGTAACACGCCACAGGGGGCGTGTTCCCCGATTCCTTACATCGCTCTACTACTGAGCTTCTTGGTGAGCAGAGAGTTAGGCCTGGGACATAGTGATTTTAAGCTCGCTGAGGCGGGCTGAGCCACGCTGAGCAGATGCCCAAAGCCCCTGCATCTGTCATCAGCGCGGCTATAGTTTCTCCCTCCGCATGCGCGCTGATGCGTGCGGAGGCTGAGAAACTTTCCCGAGACAGGCAGTTTTGAAATTTGCCGCTCGGGGGAAGCGGAGGAGCGGTCACGTGACCGCTGCCATCCAATTGGAGCGGGGGACTAGCCCCACCTCCCGCTCCGCCTCCTGGCACGCCTCCACTCCGCCCCCGCCCCGCCCGCCCCCAGAGAGCGCTCACTGCCTCGCCTGCAAGGACAGGGAAAAGCCCCATTTTGGAGCAGGCGAGGCAGAGCTGGAGCGCGGTTCAGCGCTGTTTGCTCCTCTATGTCCCAGGCCTTAGAAAAAAATCTAAATAAATAAAGCTTACCCCATGGATGTTAAAGCTCTTGCACTCTATAAGTTAGTCTCTAGTAGGAAAACAAATTAATTGAAAACATGATGCTTCGTCTAAATAATTTTCAAAAGTACTGCTGTTTAATAACAGTTTGTTCCTAATGCATTTTTTAATTTCAATTTTTTTTTGTGGAGGGGGGGGGGCAGTGGATTTAAATTATTTTTTATTTCCTGCAGTAGCATCTGAACCCACTTGCTTTTGGCAACACATCTCTGACCCATCTGGCAGTCAAGAGATTAAAGCCCAAGTAATATACTGCAGACTTTCATTGTTATGTAGGAGGTGGGACTTTGACTCCGCAATGGCCCTACTTCCCATTCCAACCCACCCTCTAAATAAACAGGCACAGTAATGGAGGTAAAGGCCACAGCATTTATTAACTATAGTTAAACATGGAAAATAGAAAACAGTGCACAAGGGATCAGGAATAAAAATATTAAGAAATACAATGTATTAGGTAAATTTACAACGAAAATATGTCTATAAAAAACACAAATAACATGCACTGACCATATAAATATGGCTAGTACTCTATATACAAAAGACGAACACACAAAAATGATAAGCAAATTGATGCCAAAATGCAGAATAAATACCAAAATTACCAGAAGTTAAATATCGAAAAGGGAACATATACAATACTAACCTGCTAAAAAAAAAAAAAAAAAAAAAAACAAGCATAGCATGCATATTATATACAAAGAGCATACCCAGAGGACAACATGACTTAAATAATGAGTGAATGTGAAACACTGTAAACGTACAAAATGCAAATAGTTCTGAGCCAATTCCAGGGAACCAGGGGGTGAATCTTTAGCAATCACAGATGTAGAAGTCTGGATGCAACCACTGTCTCCCTCCCCTTCCGATACAACCCGGCTAATGCTGCTGCTGCTGCTGCTGCTGCAGCTATTTGCATAACCTCAAGTGACCTCAATGCGTTTAGCATGTTGGTGCTTCTTTTAAAGCAGCAGTCCAAACTGTGTTTTTTGTCGTCGTCGCCCCCCCCCCCCTTTAATATGTGCATCAATACAATCTACACAATAATAAGTAATGAACTAAGTTGCCAATCGATCCATCCTCTTGTGATTGATCGGCGAAGGCTCAGCTCAGGGGTTCACTAAATGACTGCAGAGGAATATTCTGCAGTCAGTGGAATGCATTTACATATTAATATGACAAACTTCTGTGGGAAAGATCATGTGACCAGTCAGTCACTAGATACGATTAATGGAGCTCTGCACTGCTAGAGAGAGGGCAGGGTTAATAAAGTGGTGTGCCAGAGAGTGTTCCAGAAGAGGAAGGAGATGTGACTTTGCAAATGGTTGCTATAGAAATAAAAAAGGCTTGTTACTTTATAATACAGATGCAACTGACGGTTTTACACCATTTACCAAGAAAAATCTGTGACCATCTCGCAGTAACTCGTGAGATGGTCCACAGAAGGCTGTAATGGCCCATCGGATTAACACAGCGGGGTCCCTGCATTTGAATGGGACTCAGAGCCCATTAGGATTCACACAGCGTGTGTCCCATTCAAATACAGGGACCCCCGCTGTGTTAATCCGATGGGCCATTAGTCTGGCTGCAGAAATCTCGCAGCATTGGATGCTTTTTAGTGCAGAATTCTCAAGGCAAGCTGTCTACAACTGGCAGTTGCAGCTGTACATTAAAAATGTCAGTCAAACTTGTTTTTTTTTTTTGTTTTTTTATAAATGCTACAATTAGAGTGAAAGGGAGCAGTCCAAACCTCTTGGGTCACCTCTTTATAAACCCCCACAATCCATCTCTCCTGCCAGAATCAGCCAATCATTGGCAAGCTCTTGCACACCTAAGGGCTTGGTCCCGCTGCGTCCGGTGGCGCGTGCGCCACCAGCCCCTTACATGCAATCCGTTGGACCCCGCTGCCTCCTCCCTCCGTGGCTCACTACGTGCTGTGACGCGTCAGCCGGCCAGTGCTACCAGAAGAAGGTGTTCTGGAGCGTTGATGCGTCACGTGGTGCGCGTGTGAGCTAATGAGGTAAGCAGGGGAGCAGGGAAGGAGCTCGTAGGGAGGCGGCCTGTTGAGCTGTGTCATGGCTTGTTTTGTTTTTTTTGTGCCAGAGCGTGATCGTATCTCCGGGCTCCTGCACACTGGAGGAGGGGAGGGGGGTACAAACGGACGGACCCTCCGTTCAAACCACGCCCCCCCCGCTGAAACCATGCCCCCCTCCCCCCCGCTCCGGCTTTCTACAGACCGCAGATAGCGGTCTGTGCCTCTCAGCGTGCTGCCTGCATGCAGTGCGGGCGCGCTGACTGAGGGAGCGGGGCCTTAGCCTAAAAGTTTGGTTAACGAGACACCTACTCTGACCAATCACATCATACAGTACGTGCAAAAGGTGGAAAGGAGGGGGGAGTGTGGGAGGGGAGCCCTCGGGGCTACCTCTCCCACATGTTTTATGAGCCCTGCGTCAGCAGTTTGAGTAGTGGCTTCCATTTGGTGAGTGAAACAAACTGCTATATTGTCAGAAGAATGGCAGATTAAAAAAATGAATACACTAAATTTTGAGGGGAAACTTGAATGGCGATTTTGTGAAAACATAACGGTTTGATGTGGAAATAAAACAGTAACTGATTTAGGTTGTTGATCAAATTTAAAATGATGATCAATTGCGTCTGTATATGCTGAAGAGGAATGCCAAGTTCTTATTGATTCATTAATAGCCCCTTCTTAGAGTTGCCACCTTTTTAAAAGTGTTTGACCCGAAGATGAGATTGGGGTCCGATATTACTTCCTCCGGGTAGGGGGACCACCCTAGGGGTGACAGCCCGCAGGAGGACGGGGGATCCTTCCCCAGGAAATTGTTTTTTTTTTTAATGAAGCAAAATAACTCCGCTGTTTTCTTGCATCATTTTAATGTATTTAAATACTTACCTTGGGGTGGTCTCAGGCCTCTGGTGTCGCTCCCGTCCCGTGTGTGGATGCAGATGTTGGGCCATCCCCTCTCTCTCCTCCCTCCTCCATCTTCTCTCCTACCCCCCACCCTCTCTCTCTCCCCCCTACCCCCTCCTCTCTCCTCCCTCCCCCCATCATCTCTCTCTCTCCTCCCTTTACCATCTTCTCTCCTAGCCCCCATTCTCTCTCTCCTCCCTCCCCCCTCCTCTCTCTCCTCCCTCCCCCCTCCTCTCTCTCCTCCTTCCCCCATCCTCTCTCTCCTCCCTCTTTCCATCCTCTTTCTCTCTCCCCCTACCCCATCTTTTCTCCTCCCTCACCCCCATCCTCTCTCTTCTCCCTGCCCCATTCTCTCACTCTCATCCCTCCTCCCATTCTCTCTCTCCTTCCCCCATATATACACACAGACACCTCATGAATGCCCCATATATACACACAGACACAACACCATACACACACACACACACACACACACACACACACACACACACACACAATATACAAACACACATTTATATTCAACATTTACAAACGCTGTAAATATACAACATATGCATGGAACACACACACTGTATAGAGAAGCCGGGAGATCTAAGGAGGAGGTGCTATAGAGGGCTCTGCATCGCCATCTGCTGCCTGGAAGTTGCAGTGTTGTAGAAGTCAAACAGCCCTGCTCTCCTCCTCCCGGCCCAAACCAAGACAAACACCCTATCGGCGGCCCTACCCGGAGAAATAATAATCTACCCAGAGTAAGGCCTTGCCCCCGCTGCCTACTACAGCGTCCGTTGTGGCACGAGAGCCCTCCCCGCAATGGCGCCGGGCCCGCTGCGAGGGGGGGCCGCAGCGCTCGCGCGAGAGCTATTCCTGCTCTCAATAGAATTGAGATAAGAACTCGCGTTGAGTTCAGCCAATGAGGGCGAACCTGCCGGCTGACGTCATGGCCGCGCCCCCGTCACTCCTCCGCCACGCCCCCCCCGCCCACGTCTCTCCTCCCGGGGAATCGGCTGAACGCGCCGCCAAAAGCGCGGGCGCGCGTTACAGCGGAGAGACCGGGGCCTTAGCCTAAGGAGATGACATGCTTAAAACCTAAGACTTTGTGTCACACACGAAGAGGTTGCAACTCTACCCCAACTCAGGGTTGTCACCTTCTGTTAAATGCTAACTCAGAGACTTTTTCCAAGTCAATTTCAAGAAATGTATTCACAGATGTGATATTAGTAAGGCTCCCCCTGCCTGATGTAATCCTAATCACATAAAAAAACAAAAACTTTATTAATCGGTATATAATAGAAAAGTGAATACAAATACGTAAAAAAAACTTGCATATTTCAACATTTTCAAAACAGCAAAACATGACAACTTTTATATGGGGTTTTAAAATAAATCAGTGTAATAGTCAAAGAAAATACTGACGTCAATTTTCTCTCTCTCACCACCCTCCTCATCCTGTCTCTCTCTTGCCCTCCCTTCTCAGAAGTCAGTGAAGTGCGCCCTGTTCTTCTCCCGCTATCCAACTCTTCTGACGCTTTGGTGGTCCTCAGTCCTCTTCTCCACACCCCCCCCCCCCCAATGCGCTGCAAGCTAGACCTGACTTCTGGCCAGGTCCAGCTGCCAGTCGCGGTAGGTCTCTTCCTTCTCTGTCCCACGCCGAGCTTCCAATGCCGGTGCACAATGGGCTTCTCTGACGTCAGCGCGCTGGAAGTAAGCTTGGCCCAGCTACCGGCAGCAGAGGGAGGTCTGGTACACGCGCCAGCGTTGGATGCACGTGGGACAGAGGCCTGCAGCTGAGGGAGAGCCAGGGTCCGGCCGGGAGAGGACCGGCAGCTGGGCCTGGCCAGAGGTTGGGCCCAACTTGCAGTGCCGTCCGGGTTCCCCCGCAGAAAACGGGCCTGGCCTGACCAACCACAAGGTAAAATTTTTTTTGTGAGTGCTTCTACGCATGCGTTGCTAATCCTAAAATGACGGTGCCCTTACCGTGTCACGCTGAGGAGCTCCAGCGACCGGGTCACCCCCCCAACTAACTGCAACCCCCGGCACTGGCCGGGTGCACCCACGCACCTCCCCAGCCCCAGCAAAGTTAACTGGGGGAATACGGGGACCTGGCTACATATGTATTTTCTGGGGGCGGGGTGGCTGTATTTATGTATTTGGGGCTTTTTATATATGTTATATATATATATATATATAATATGCATGTTTTTTTTATATGTATTGTTTTTTTTATATGTATTGGGTCTTTTTTATGTTTATTTTTTATATATATATATATATGTATTGGGGGCTTTTTTTTTAATGCATTGGGGCCTGTATATGTATTTGGGTTGGTTTTATATGTATTGGGTTTTTTGTATATGTATTTGGGGGTTTATATATATATATAGGTTTTTTTTATATGTGTAACAGTGTTTACCCGCCCCTCCCCCAATCGCAGATTGGGGCCATTACGGGGTGTGTGGTGCATACCTGCTGGTAACAAGAGGGCTGAATCATCCGCTATGACTTTGGAACACAGGAACAGGCTTCTGGGGTCTATACCCCATGTAATACTTAGCAGTGCAGCGCCTCCATCTGCCGTAGGCTCCAGAAAAATGGAGATGATCTCCCACGGTAGGACATGTACCTCTCCCCGCAGTTAGATCACACACCAGGCCGGAGGTATATTGCAAAACAGGAACGGTATATTACTACACACTTTGCAGTAACACCACAGCTGCTCAGCAGTCTTCTGCCGGATACAGTCTCCTTAGACCAGCTCTCACTGGAGATGGTCCCTGAACCGCCACTACAGGCCAAGGGCAACCGCAGCCGTCCTAGCTCTTCCCCACCTCCCTAAAGGAGGCAGAGGTATGGGTTCACACTCACTCCTCCCCTTAGGGAAGAACACATGGGTAGGCCCCAATCTCAGGCTCCTAGTCGTGTGACCTGCCTTCCTCAGAGGGAAGGAACAACTTCCAAATTTAGGGCGGTCCTGTCCTTAAGTACAGCCAGAAGGTGGGCACCCCGTTGTCCCAGCTACAACAGGATGTACCACCCCCTGCTGTCACTCAAGTGCAGTACCAAAGGTGAAGGGGAAAACCCCATACCAACTACTGGCAACCTGTAAATACCAGGGTTTATTGCCAGCCCATTGGGTAGAATAGTAGCCAGGGGTAACCCCGCTACATGTGTATTGTTTTATATATGTATTAGGGAGGCTATATGTATTGTTTTTTATATGTATTGGGTGGGTAGGTGGATGTTTTATTTGTATGTATTTGGGGGGGGTTGTATATATTTGGGGGGTGGGGAATTTTTGTATGTATTTGGGGTTGGGAAGCTTTTTGCATTGGGGGTGGGTTTTTTTGGTATATATTTGTGCGGGGAATTGTGTGAGGAGGAGGGAATGAGTGTGACAGGGGGATAGAGTGAGAGTAGGGTAATTGACGGAGGGGGGAGAGTGAGAGGAAAAGAGGCAGGAGAGGGTGAGTGAGGAAAAGAGGGAGTAACAGTGAGACGCAGGGGATAGGAATACATGTGAGGCGGAGGGGGCAGGGATTGAGTGAGAATGGGATAATTGATGGAGGGGGGAGAGTAAAAGGTCAGGCAGAGGGGAGAGAAATACATGGGAAGAGGGAGGTAAATAGAAGGGGCTCGCGAGGAGTGAAATGAAGCTCGCAACACTGCCAACGGGGGGGAGGGGGGGGGGGCGGAGGGGGAGAGGGGGGCAGGTTGGCCCTGTAGTCCTGGGCCCCGGGAAATCTGTCGGCAGCCCTGCCTACTGCATCGCACAACACGAGTGGGGGCATCATTACAATGCAGGAATGTGATAAGCTCAAACTGTATTAGCTAATAAATAAAGTGACATCTTTTTATTCTGAATCACAAATGAATTGGGACAATAATGAGACTAAACTCAATATGTTATTTGTGCAGTTATTACAATTTCAGCTGTCTTGTCATGCTGGAAACCAGACACAATAAATGCATGGTAGGATATGAAAAATAAATTTCAGGAGCTCCTGCTCTTTTCTCTGTTACTAGGCCCCATCCTCAATAGAGTCTCAGCCACGATGACCTTCTCTAAACCACATGAATGGAATCGTGCACAATAAAGCAGTGGCTTATGTTCTTTGCCAGTTTGTTAGATTTGCAACCAGAATTCCAGGCAAGCGCTCAAATCACATGGACTTTGAATGAAAAAAATCAGAAAAAACAGGATTTCCCCCCAAAATATTAAAGTTGACCTGATGAAATGTTCATTTTGAACCCGAAACGTTGTTTTCTTAACTGTTTAAAAAATACATAGAACTTGATCTTAAAGACTGCTGTAAGTAGAGCTCTACTTTAATATTTTTTGGGGAAATCATGTTTTTTTTCTTATTTTATTACCTCCAGTAGGGGTGCGCAAACTTCTTGAGCTGCGCCTCCCCTGCCCGGGAGCTTCAGAGTTCGCGACCCCCTTCTCCAAAGACTCGGCGTCAAATGACGTTGCAGGTTATGTGACATCACGTGACCCCGCCGTGTCATTTGACGCTCATTGCCATGGCGACGCATTGCCGAAGACCGGGCAGAGAACACGTGAGTTACAGAGGCCTCACGCCTCCCCCAGCATTTAATTTAAATGCCGTGGGGAAGAGCGCGGGGCCCCTGTATCTGCCACGCCCCCCCAGTTTGCGAACCGCTGACCTACAGTATTTTGTTGTCCACAGGTTTCCTTCTGTGACATTTTGCCCCTATTTATTTTCTTGTTTATTGCTGTTAATGAAAACAGAGTCTCAATTTATTTTGCTTCAGGTTCCAGGTTCTGAGCCCAGTCCAACAAGTGTGAGAAGCTCTACCTATCATTCTGCACAGCAGATTGCAAGCATAAAGACCCTGTATTATAAAAGGATAGTCTAACACGAGGTTACAGTTACATAGTAGATGAGGTTGAAAAAAGACATACGTCCATTAAGTTCAACCTATGCTAAGTTTAGACGACAGATGCAATAGGTTATTTTATGCAGAATGAAATCTAGAGCCTCTCAACCCATATATGCTTTGGGTGGCTATAAAGTGCACATAGGAGTAATGATTTAAAAATGGGAGGTGTATAATTGAAACAAGAAGAGCGATTAATATGCAAGCCTAATGTAGCACACGTACCCCCACCCCCTAGAACAGAGGTGGGCAACCTATTTTCAATGTAGCCACAGGTGTGGTGAATGAGAAGTGAAAATCGCCACACCATGCTTTTCGTTTACTTGCGTCACTACACATTTTAGCTACCATAAAAAATAGCAGTTCAAGGTTGGGTCTAGACTCCTACTGAAGGCAGAGGGGAGTATTGGATGGCTGTGTTGCGTCAATGACTCATTCAGGAAGCGGAAACCAGCACACGCCGTCAGGAAAAAGTATATTTTACTGTGGGAGCTGGCAAACTCAAATTCGCCACACTTTCATGGCCAATTCGCCACTTGTGGCGATTGGCGACAGGGTTGCCCACCTCGGCTCTAGGAAATACTGTTTTAGCTACAGGTGTTTGTAGTGCAGCATACCTGTGAGGGTCAGAAGAGCTGAGATGTCTGCGTTGGTTTGGAGACCAGAACAGGCTTTTGGTAGTTCTTCTTGGTGTCAGCGCCTCCAGTTGTAGTGGCTCCATAGTCTTCTGGAGACAGTCTCCACTAAAACACACTCCAGCCATCCTCCCTGCACAAAGACTGATATCCAGGTAGGAGTATATGAAAGGGATGGTTTATTGCAGTCACTGCAGTTTTTTCTCATACAGCGGATGCAAGGGCTCAGAGGATCCAGGCCTCTGGGTGGTGTTTGCTCATGAGTCTGGAGCATCAGATCTTACAGGCCCAGTCAGCCATGAGGGCTGCATGGCCTTTCTCACTCCCAGCTGGGAGAAGCTCCCATTCCCTCTACTAAGGAAGGAGAAAAGACTACCTAAATTTGGCACTGCCTCTCTGAGGAACCAGAAGGGGAGGGCTCAAGGTCTGTATCTATACCTGATAGGCTATACACAGGCCATGAGTCACCACCACACTTCTGTCACTCAGAGAGGAGCATGTGGGCAAACGCCCATAGGATGACCTAACACAGCCTAGACTGCTTAGGGCTTATGTGACAGGGGGAGAAGAGACAGGAAGAGTAGACTAACCATGTTACACTAGGGAAAATCAGATAACCGTATTGGATCATGTATACCTAAATAGGATACAGAGAGGAAACAATAGAGAAGCTGAATATAGCAAGGCTCCGCTTCTCGGCGCCCCGCTTTTCGGCGATCCGCCGATACCGAGAAGGGGGCTGCCATGTCTGGGAATGCGCAGTACGGGGAAGTCCGAGGTCACGTATGCACAGAATGGGGGGTGTTGAGGTTGTGCATGCGCAGAGCGAAGGCTGCACATGTGCAGTACGAAGGTTGCGCATGCACAGCAGGGGGAATTGCCGGTCTGTGCATGTGCACACGGTGAAAATCACCAGTTCCGCTTTCCGGTGATTTTCGCTTTGCGGTGGGCCCTTAGAACGGAACCCGCCGCATGCCCGGGGCTCTCCTGTATAATGCATCTGTAGTCTGTGGGAAACTATAATACTCCTCTAATAACCTACAGCAGGCCTGCACAACTTGTAAAGCAAGAAGGGCCGAACTGCTCCAAGAAAAACAGATTCGGGCCGCACGGGTAAAATCATCATCATTATCATCATATCTCCCCCAGCAGCTCTCATCATCATCATCCTCATATCTCCTTCAGCACCCCTCACCAATCTCTCCCAGCACCCCTCATCATCCTCATATCTGCCCCAGAACCCCATCATCCTCATATCTCTCCCAGCACCCCTCATCATCCTCATATCTCCCCCAGCACTCATCATCTTCATATATCTCCCCCTGCACCCCTCATCATCAACCTTTGCAAGACTCCCCCATCTCTCCCCCTCACCCATACACAATACTCCCCCTCCACATAACACACAATACCCCCCTGCAGACCACACACATCCCACCCCCCTGCACCTCACCTAACATCACTCTCCCACCTGCATCCCACATCACTCCCCTGCACCTCACATCACCCCACTACACATCACCCCACTACATATCCCCCCCTGCACCTCACCTCCCCCCTCTGCACCTCACATAACCCCACTACACCTCCCCCCTGCACCTCACCTCCCCCCCCTGCACCTCACTCACTCACTCCCCTGCACCTCACCCTCCCCTGCACCTCACCTCACTCCCCTGCACCTCACATCACCCCACTGCCACTGACACTCTGCCACTGCCAAACTGCCACTGCCACACTGACACTGACACAGCCACTCTGACACACTGCCACTGCCACACTGCCACTGACACAGCCACACTTTCACACTGCCACTGACACAGCCATATTGCCACAGCCACACTGACACTCTGCCACTGCCACAGCCACACTGCCACAGCCACTCTGACACACTGCCACTCTGACACTGCCACATTGGCCTTAGCTCTGAGGAGCAGCTTCCAGGGGGGGGGGGGGGGTGTCCTACCTTTCACTGTGGAGCATGGCTGGAGGGGGGAAGCCATCTTGGTCCCTGGCAGCAGGCACCTCACTTCCTGCTCTCACTAACAGGCTCCCCTGTCACTAACCCTGCCCCCACCCTCTGCAGTCAGACCGGCCTCAGCTCTGTCCCTTCTCTCCTCTATGCCTGCAGGGGATCGCATCAAACTGCTGCCGATCCTTCCCTAATAGGCAGGGGGGTGGGGGGGGGGGAGGGCATCACGGGCCGCACAAGGAGTCCAGGCGGCCTGCGGGCCGTATGTTGTGCTGGCCTGACCTACAGTATAGTCAGAGCATTGTATTTTATTATAGTAAAACAGTTATTTCTATGAATAATGAGTACATGCAAAAATCTAAAAAATATTATATTACTTATATCAGGGGTGCTCAAACTGGGGGGCACATGTCGCCATGGCAACGCGGTGTGAATTACCGCCGCGGGGGTCACAGATGTCACGTGACCAAATGACGATGCATTAAAGGTAAGGGGCGCAACACACGGGGAGAGCAGGCAGGGGGTGCAGCGAAGAAAGTTTGTGCACCCTTAACATATGATGATATGGAAACTGCAGTACTAATTTATAAATCTGTGGATTTTACACACAGTTGGGATTAATGGAAATGTTATAAGTAATATAATAATTAACTTTATTTCATATAGCGCTTTCCTCCCAATGGGACTCAAAGCACTTCACAATGACAAAATAGTGTACTGTAAGCAGCATTGTACATAGGATTTTTACACACACAGTCTCTGCCCAGATGAGTTTACAATCTATGTATTGGTGCCTGAAGCACAGGAAAATAAAGTGACTTGCCCAAGTTCACAAACTCAGTGTTATTGTTTTTCTGCCAGTGCCTTTACTCACTGAGCCACTTCTTCAGCCCTACAATATAGATCTGCCACGTCTTACTTGAATAGACACACACTTTGTATTACATTAACAGTCATACATGCTAGAACCTCACTCCTGGAATTACTTCATTAAATTAGACAAACAGATTATTCCAGAGATTTCTAGCTTTCATTATTTTTTAAATACAAAACATGAAAAATCTCCTCTTTTGCATTTTGGGCAAACTATCGGCTCATCTCGAATTTTAATGTGGTTGGCAAAATGTTTTTAGATACAGCACTCATTCATTTTAATCTGATATGAAATAAAATCAGTACTTCTGAGTTGTTTCCAATTACATTTCTATATTTTTTACATTTTGGACATTCACAAAACAACTTTGATAAAGCCAAAGACAGGGAAATACACATTTGATGGTATTTGGGTTATTTCTGTTTGGCTGCTACATACAATTTTAACTTATTAAAAAAAAGAAAGTCTGATTTTTCAATGTTATATCCAAGAACAAAATATTATTGAATTATAGATGTTGTAATAACTAATGTTTACTATAAATAAATAAAATGTTGCATTAACTGCAGTTACGATATTTTGGTACTTTTGGGGTAGACAAATTTCCTTTTAATATAGATTTTTTTTAATTAATAAGGAACATAATTTCCCCAAGGCAGTGTGTGAAAAAAATATTAAATGAACCTATGTTGATGGATAATACACAAGGCAAGGAGTCAGCAGATGATACCTGTATAGGTAAACAAAAGGCAGTGGACAGTGAATAATACCATTAGATTAACTGTGCTCTTTCTGTGGATCATATTACACAATGCTGGAGAAGAGTGAACACCTGATTCAGATTTAATAGCTGATAATATGGGGTTGTCTGTTTTATTCCACATTGAGATCAATTCATTAATTTCTTCAAATCCTTTGAGATGTGAGGCATAAAACTAGGACTGGCCAAAAAAACCTGTCACCTCTCACGGCTTCTCTTAGGCTGTCACGGATTTTTGGCAGCCTCAAACTGTCACTGACTTTTAGCATTAGCAGTCTCATAGATGTCAATGGAGCCTCACTGACATACATCCGAACTTGAAATACGATGTTTTTTTGTCTAGATCTCCCAAATCTAATTGATTTTGGCTCCTGAAAACTGGCTTTGTGGTTCTGGTCCATTTGGCACTGGAGGAATTACAAAAGTGTCTACTTGATTTAATGACAATGTATACCTGTTAAAAAGCTTTTGGAACACATCTTTACTTTATGGTATAGTTAAAGCAGCAGTCCAAGCTGCCGTATTTTTATTTTTTGCCTTTAATAGAATACAATCCACACAATGATAAGTAATTAACTAAATTGCTGATCAACCCGTTCTCCTGTGATCGATTGGCAAAGATTTGGCTCGGGGTTCACTAAATGGCTGTCAGTGCAGCAGAAGAAGACCAAAGATGCAAAGTTCTGAGGGGAACATCATGACCAGGCAGTCACTAGATACAATTGGTGCACTGCTAGAGAGGACAGGGCTCAAAAAGGGGTGTGCCAGAGCCTGTTTCAAAAGAGGAAGGGATGTGACTTTGTAAACGGTTGCTATAGAAACAAAATAGGCTTGCTACATTATAATACATTAAAAACGTCATTCAGAGTTGTTTGGGAAAATACTTGTAGCATTTTTTTTTATAGTACAGAACTGATTTATTTAAAACAACCTCATTTAGTCTTATATTTCTTTATTTTTGCCGAAATTGAATATAGTGCCATCTTTAAAAGAAATGATAACATGGGTAATACCATGGACCACCTTCCAACCTCTAGGAAATATTACACAAAGCGCAGAGCAGAGGGGGAAGGGTGTAAGTAGCAAGCAGCGGAATACATATATATATATAGAGAGAGAGAGAGAGGGGGGAGATAGAAGTAAGGGAAGGGGTGGGTGCAGCCAATGGGAAATATAGAAGAAGGCAATGCAAAGAGAAAGAGTCAGTGAGTCAGAGGAGGAGGAGGTGGTGGAGGGCGGATTAGGGGCGGGGTAAACCAACTGCACGGTTCTCTTTCCGATAAAGATCCTGGTCCAAGCCGGGGAGGGGGTGGGTGAAAAGGTTTGCAACCCGGGCAGGGTGATAGTGAAGTCACCGGGACTCCCACAGGGGCACATACATACATATACAGTGTGCGCTGATCGCCGGTGCTTATTACCCCCTGCAAAATCACCAGTGCTTGGGGGGCACAGACAACAGGGCCATGGATGAAGACCGGGTTGGGGAACAGATGAGACCTCTACTCACCACGGTATGAATTGTGTTGGGAGGATGTGTTTGTGTTCAGACCCCGTGGCATTTATTTAATAGGATGTGCTTGGGTTGTTCATTGTGTCCTTATTGAGACGCGAATGCCTTGTATTGTGATGCTGATCTGCAGTAGCAGTGCCTGCTCCCAGAGCACACAATAGATTTGGCTCATGAGTTTTCCCCCAGTGCTCTCACCCTCTCTCACACAGGGAATATATGATTACAAGCTTTTTCGAGGTTGTTGAGGATTACTACATTTTTCAGGGTCTGTGGGTGTCCGAGTCTTGCTGGGGGTGTTGAGTATTTGGCATTGCTTTTTAATCCGACTCCCTTTTTTAATTATCATTGATATGTATTTATTTGTGTGTATATAATGGGGATCTGCCAATGGATATCTGCTGGTTCGGTTCAATTTTCAGTTCCCAAAGCTTCCCGTAACATCTTGTGTATGTTGGGGGGGGGGGGGGGGGGGGGGGGGAGTGATCAAATCTTTTGGCTTAAATGAAGGGATCCAGAAACGCATTGCATGTGGATGCCACGTGAATCCGAACCGAAGTTACAAAAAAAATAATGTCATTACTTACGGTGTATTATGAGATTATCAATTTCATTGCTGAATGGGACCATCAGTGTGCTGTGACTTAAACAGAGAATGATTAACCCTGTGCTTCCCTGTCCTCCTTTGTCATGGTTTTACAGAAGCACTACTGTCCTACTGACAGCAGCTTTATGTATCTGCCACTTGATGTGACCCCCTTTAGTACCAGATGTGGTCGCAATGCGTTTCCCACTTATGTGCGGTGCATTCCCTTCTGGTGCTGAAGGGGTTTTACAGCACATGTTATGGGGGGGTTTCCTTGTTGCTGGTGGCCTCTCATCCAACATGAACAGCTTGTGCTTCTCGGTGGAAATGACTCACACGGAAGTTACATCCCCCGGTCTGGGTGTCACTAAGAGGAGGAGACAAGAAGAGACTCAATCCCTGCTCTACAAGGATGAGCGAGAATCAAAGCTTTAGCAGTGTAATATGTTTTCCCAAACAAGACCACCGTTTTCACAGTTTTAGCCAGGTGGATAGAGTGGTAGCTCCTATCCCCTTGTGGATATTCAGTCTCCTTCTCAGAAGGGATCACATAGGCCCAGGCAATGATGAGGCTCATGACAGGATAATAGTGTGCATGTTAGACATAGAGGTTACCATTGGTTCCCCTAAGTTTCATTCACACATGCTTTAATACTTAGAAATGGGTAAACTTGTGGTATTATTGTGTGTGTGTGTGTGTGTGTGTGTGTGTGTGGTAGCTGACTTTTAACATTTTCTCTTATTTAGCTGGCAATGATTTTCAACCAGATTATTAGGGTTCTGGTAAGGCTAAAGATGTTATATTAGAGTTGGGGTAAGGCTGCGCTTACAGTTCCCAGCAACGACGTTGCACCAAAACAAATACATTGGATTAGTTGCATGCGCTTATAGTAAGTGCGACGGAGCTACAAAAAATTTGAAGCCATTGAAATGTGATTTTGGGAGAGACAGTCGCCACATGTGACTGTCTACATCAATCACAGAGCGTCTTCTGCACTCTGCCCGCCCCCTTCGTGACATCACTGGCCTTGTCGCCAGCGACGTCGCTCCAAACCTACGTGCAACTTTCGCCAGTGGTGATGGGTGACTACATCGGTTGCGTCACCGGCAACTGGCATGTTGGGGTCGGCGGGATATATATATATATATATGATTTTTTTTCTCTCATGCTTTTCTTACATGTTGCCCTCTTACACAGACATTTTGAGAAAAGAGACAAGGCTCACAGAGGTAAGTATATTATAAAAGGTATTAAGTAAAAAAGGCAAATATCCAGACTTCCAACATAGATAATTGCAGCAGGTTCACATCGGCGACAGTGGGTGCTGGATGAAATTGAGGTGACCCCCGGCTAGCAAAAACACTCATACTACAGCTTGCACAGTCCTTGTGGCTCTCCGAGGAAAAACAGGAAGTGACGTCACCAAAGGGTCGACAAATCCCAATGCGTTTTGCATTACAATGCTTCAGCACGTTGTGAACCTGCTGCTATTTACTATGTTGTAAGCCTGGATATTTACCTTTTTTTTGAATTTTTTTTACTTGATACATTTTATAATATACTTACCTCAGTGCGCCTGGTCTCCTCTCCAAATGTATTTGTCTAGGCACATGCACAGAATCGCTCCATGGGAGACAGGCAGCAAGAGGTAGCGTAGCGGCCTTGTCTGGCCTGTGCCAGCAGAACCTACAAGGGAAAACCAATAGAGTAGACTTGTGCTGAGGATTTTTTTTTCTATTTATGTTGCACTCCTTCATTAGAATGCTTCAGGGATGGGTAAAAGATTTTGCAACATATTTAAGAAGTCTCATTTGACTAAAGAAGCTTCAGGGATGACCGTGATCTTGTAGCATGTATGTTCCACTTTCTGGTGCTGTAAGTGAGACTCTAGACTTATCATCACTTCATCATTGTGTCTGATCTGTAAGGAATATTTATGACTATGACTCCAATTATCCCACACACTCATAAAGTCTGCAGACAAATGAGAAAAAGATGCTTGGATTAGCACACAGACAAAGAAAAGCAGAGAACCACAGGATGCAATTATATTTGCAGTTTATGCAATTACACTTGTTCAAGAAGTACTAGAGCGGTGGGAACAACTTTGTGTGCACATTTCTAAAATTGGCTAATTGCGTAACTCTTGAAACTTTCAAGAAAATGGCAAACATTGCAAAATTCAACAAACACCATTTTCTTACTTGAGGATTTCGCATCCAAATTCTTTATTTTTTAATGTATGTATTTTTTAAGTCACCTTTACAAAATTTGCAATTTTTGGCAGTGTTTCACAAATTTTGCAATGCTCTTGACAATTTAAAACTACAGAGACACATTTAAAAACAAATCTTAAATAGTGTGATAGTAGGGGGTTAGGGTTAGGGTGTTGAGGGTTAAGCCTGCTGGTTGCCCCTACCAGTCAAGATGATGACCGGGGGACCAGTCAAGTTGGCCATCTTAGGTTGCCAAAATGACTGCCATGTATGTTGTTTTGGTCCCCCCCCTCCCACCATGTGAAACAGTTTATTCCCAATATATTAAAGAAAAAAGTGACAATAGCGCTCTAACACACACAAATATTAAACCACTTATATGTGAATAATAAAACAGTGATAATAGTGATATTCGTGCTTAAATAACAATAAAGTGAATAAAGGACTTAGAAACAGACTACAACCCTTGAAAAAGACTGTTCCACTCGTCTTGCATCAGATGATCTTCCTAAAAATCAGGGGAGCGTGTCTCGTAGCCATAAAATAAAGAAAACATTACATAGTGCAATAATGTTTTAAATCAGTGATTTGGTGCAAAAAAAGTTCAAAAATGACTACTCACATTGAAGCAATCAAAATCAAGCAGTCATCCAACTTAAGGGGTGGATGTACCCTGTGTATATGCAGCAGCCACCAGCCCCCAACCTCCAAGGAAAGAAAAAGAGACCTTATAGTGCAGATGGTATTATATTAAAACAGGGAATACAAGAATGAAGGCTTACACTTCATATGGTCAGAGTAGGCAGTAATGAATTGCGGATAACGGGTGCTCAGTTGGTCGCTCCCCTGAGTTCCTCGCTGTCCTCCGCCTCTACCGGAAACACTCGCGTCCACGCCGGGGCTCCCGTCACGTCACTTCCGGTGCAGTGGGAACCACCGGATAAAGATCCACACAGTGGTGGAGCAGCTGCGTTATCCGCAATTCATTACTGCCTACTCTGACCATACGAAGTGTAAGCCTTCATTCTTGTATTCCCTGTTTTAATATAATACCATCTGCACTATATGGTCTCTTTTTCTTTCCTTGGAGGTTGGGGGCTGGTGGCTGCTGCATATACACAGGGTACATCCACCCCTTAAGTTGGATGACTGCTTGATTTTGATTGCTTCAATGTGAGTAGTCATTTTTGAACTTTTTTTGCACCAAATCACTGATTTAAAACATTATTGCACTATGTAATGTTTTCTTTATTTTATGGCTACGAGACACGCTCCCCTGATTTTTTGGAAGATATTCCCAATATATATCTGACTGTATATTTTGTTAAGACTTCATTGTGTGGTGGGCCATAATTCACTTAGCAAGGCCAGCACACAATGAATCCCTGAACTATCCTTTTGTTTTGGGCTAGGTGCTGTGCTTGGGAACACTGGGGAAGTGGCGGAGGGCATAGACTCATGTCGGGGGAACACGTTCTCTAAGAGCAGAGGCATTGTTGGTCCCCGACCGTGAGGCACCTATCTCTGCAGGAGGTATCAAACTGAAACTGGGAGCCGAGGCTTGGGTCCTAGCCCCATCGCTCGATTTCCCATTGGTCAGTTTGAATTACCCACTCAATCCCACCACTATGGGCTGTCCTAAAGCATTGTCACCACCCACAGCCCTGGTATGTCCATCTCGGGTGAGCCCTCAGCCACTGATTGGCTCAGCGATGACAATCTCTTAGGTGATTTGGCACCCGTTTTCAGATGGAGGCTGGGAAAGTATATATGCCAATGCTGATCAGTGTTATTTGTAGTGGTTAGTCTCTGACACAGAGATTAACTGGAAATACGAATGGAGAACCAAGGGACGATCTTCCCGAATAACTGGGATATTCTGAGATGGCCGGATGGTGGCCACATCCTGGGTGATATCGCTTCGACAGTGCCCAGCACCCAGTGAGCTAGGAGTCTCCCGTAACACCCTGTTTTGGTACGTTGTGACTGTATTTGAGCATTGTGTTGCTTTTGTTTTCTCTGGCCAAAATAAACCTTGTTTATTTAACTTCTGTGTTCTGTTTGGTGCTTTGATCCTGATGTGATTGTCTGGTCTACCGTGACAAAGATTAACCTCACAAACACAAATATTTAGCAGTGAAATCTCAAGAAAAAGAAAAAAAGTACATGTCTAAAATGACACACAAATCAAAACCAGAACATGGCAGCAAACAATTAAGATTTGGGTATTTATGAATTGAACCAAAAGATACTTAATTGTGTGAGTCTACATTTGTTTATACTTTATACTAAAAGATAAGATTTGCAAAAATAGAATGAAAGGTTTTTTTTTTTTTTTTTTCTCACTAATGGTTAATTAAAATATCCCAGTATTACGGTTAAGTATTTCTGCTTTGATTGTAAGAATTAAAAAAAAAAAAAAAAAAAAAGGATTCCTTTTATTGTGAACAATCAGTTGTTAAATAGTTAAGCCTAAAGATTACTAAAGTGCAAAAAATTACTCTAGTCTTTTTAGTATACTGTAAAATCATACCTTCATAACCAAGTACAGTGAAAGATTAGAGTAAATTGTTTGTCAAATAATTTTCTAAACCTCGTAAAGTTCTGTACATTCCATAATAATCCACTTGGTTTGCAAATACAACCAGCCTTGGACAAATGCTGAGGAATCCACATCCCTCTTAGGGGTGTAATATAGCACGCGCGCATGCGTCAATTATAATTGACTGTGTTAAACCTGGCGTTCTATACTTCAGCCGTGCACGGCAGTGAGAGTTGAGCCAGCAGATTGTAGGAAAGACATGGAAACTGTCTTTTCGCGTTGCTGCCGTTGCACGTCACACTCTATTAACCAATCACAGCGAGGCTGCAATTGCACGAGAGTCTCTCGGCTGCATAATGTAGACAAATAATAGCCTAATTGGCAAAGACAAAAACCTCCATAGCTGTAAATGGAATTTTGCTTTGATAAATCTGGCGCTGCAGTATATGTTGCTCTACTTCTTGCCCCTGTTTTGCAGTTGTGAGACTTTGATCCGGTACATAACCCCTCCACACTGCCAGCATAGCAAACCGGTTGTGTTGCCACTTGCAGTTCTCATTTGTATATGTTCTAATATTTGACATACACATACTTCTATTGAGAGGTTGGATCAGAATCTCTTTGAGGTAAGTTCACAGTTTCATTTCTTTGATCCAATTTTTGTATAAAAAATTATATTTTTGCCCTTATGTCTCCTTTTCTATGTGAACCGCAGAGTACATGGTTGATGCACTATGTACAAAGAAAATGGTGTTTTTTGATTTTATTTCCATCACACTTTACACAAATGTTTTCTTTGTTATGGCCACGCCAACCCGTCCGCGTCATAGCCACGTCCAGCTGTCGTTCACAGACCACGTACACAAAGTGTGATTCACATGCACAAGCATTAGCACACGCATGCGTGAGCGCGCCAACTATAAAACAAGCTTTAGAGTAACAAGCTTGTTTCTTTTATGTACCTCATGCCCTGAGGAGGAACTAGGTATTTTTGTGCCAGGGACAAGTTCCACCAACTGCTCCCTCCCCTCACCCCTCCCAATTTATATTTCCAAGCCAAAATAATTCTGTAATTGGGGATTTTCCCCGACACAATCCCATTTCTCCCACTTACACCCCCCTCCATTCATCACTCCCACCACCATCCATCTGTCAGCCCCACTCATGCATCGATCTCTTACCCTGCCCCCAAGCCAAAAGTGTCCAGTAGAGTGGTGGGGAGCGGAGCTCGTCCTGGCAGCATAACGTCTGAGTGGAACCGCTGGGGCGGGTCCCACCTCCTGCTGCCATCCTTTGACCGACCTCATCCCCCCTAGTTCCACTGCTCTTTTGTCCATTTCATTGGAAACACTTAAACCCCAAAAGAGATGCCTATCGGAGCACCTTACAGTCACTCAGATTGCTGCTTAACCAGGAAGATAAAGTCTGCATGGCTGTGAGGTGTGCGGAAGGAGTCTTTCCTTGTTAACGAGACATTCTGCATCTCGGGAAACTCAGACAATCTACCAACTGTTCAGAAGTGCAGGGTTTTTCTTGGTATGCTTGTACTATTTTCATGAGACATACATGTATGGTTACCCATCTGCCACGTTAATTCATTTAACCTATTCAGTTATGTTAACAATACAGCAACCAAATGGTTATCTTTCAGTCTAAAAATACCTATTTTTCTATGTCTCCTGTGAGGTCACCTGGGTTAACCTGGTCTGCATTAATGGGACAATTTAGCAAGAAAAAAACAATGTTTATAATAGTGACTGTGTCAAATCACTGGGTACATCTGTACACTATCTCTATGTTTCTGCAAACGTATTGTGCAAATTCCTGAGACTGGTCCGGTTAGAAGACAAAAGTTGACAGAGAGGGCACTCGCCCTTTTTCCTTTAAAGATTTAAAATGTATGATAATTTAAAATCTGATGTAATTCACTAGGACAAAAGAAAAGCTGTGTGTGCTGTGCACGAGCATAGTAAGTGAAACTTCTTTGACTTTTGTCACAGAAATTGTATTTGTGTTGGTGTTGGTGATGTTTTAATTAAAAATCAAAATACAATCTCAATGACAAAACGCAAATAAATTTGACTTAGAATGCGCGTGCTCGGCACACATCCCCTGTATTAGCTATTTGCACTAAGTGTGAATTCCGCGTGTGACTGAGAGTGTGCGTGTGACTGAGAGTGTGCGTGTGACTGAGAGTGTGCGTGTGACTGAGAGTGTGCGTGTGACTGAGAGTGTGCGTGTGACTGAGAGTGTGCGTGTGACTGAGAGTGTGCGTGTGACTGAGAGTGTGCGTGTGACTGAGAGTGTGCGTGTGACTGAGAGTGTGCGTGTGACTGAGAGTGTGCGTGTGACTGAGAGTGTGCGTGTGAGTGACTGTGAGTGTGACTGTGTGTGGGGGTCTGGGGGGTTCAGTCAGTGTGTGTGGGTCTTCGGGGGGGTCAGTCAGTGTGTTAGGGGGTCTGGGGGG
Organism: Ascaphus truei; assembly: GCF_040206685.1. Classification (NCBI taxonomy): domain Eukaryota; kingdom Metazoa; phylum Chordata; class Amphibia; order Anura; family Ascaphidae; genus Ascaphus; species Ascaphus truei. Next base: position 365,930,482 of record NC_134484.1, on the reverse strand, counting down.
GTCAGTCAGTGTGTTAGGGGGTCTGGGGGGGTCAGTCAGTGTGTGTGGGGGTCTGGGGTGGTCAGTCAGTGTGTTTGGGGGTCTGGGGGGGTCAGTCAGTGTGTGTGGGGGTCTGGGGGGGATGTCAGTGTGTGGGGGGGTCCGGGGGGGGGTCAGTCAGTGTGTGGGGGGGTCAGTCAGTGTGTGTGGGGGGTCCGGGGGGGTCCGTCAGTGTGGGGGGGGTCCGCGCGGGTTGCGCCCGGGTTTTTGTACCACCGCTTCCTGGGGGGCCCGCAAACGCCCGCGTCACTGGAGGGCTGAATGGCGCCGCTGCCAGCCGCTTCTGCGCATGCGCGGCATGGCAGCGGTAGTGGAAGTTAGGCGGGCCCATGTGTGGGCTGGGAGGGAGGTCCCATTCGGGTTAGGAAAGGGTGGGGGGGGGGGGGCTGTCCCGGTCGGGCGGTCTCTGCTGTCCCGGGCAGCAGACGGGGAACGGCAACACATGTCAACAACCGTGGCAGCGGGCGGGGAACGGCGCCGCTGCCAACCGCTTCTGCGCATGCGTGGCTTTCCTCCAGTCCCCATGATTACTGAGCATGCGCGGCTTGGCAGCGGATGTGCAGGGGGAATGGCGGCCGTTAGGAGCATATGTCATCAGCCATGTGGGGGGAGCAGCGGCCGTTAGGAGCGGCGCTGGCGGCTACCGCCGCCGCATCTGATTTGTGGAGCGGGTGTGATGTCAGTGTTGGGATTGGGCTGAGCCAGAACACAGCCCGGCCTCAACTGCCAGCACTGACGTCACATCCGTTTCATTTCTGTCTCCACAATCCATTTTTGTCCCAGTTCGAATGAGGTGCCACTAAGGAAGTTTCACTTCAAAATATATATATATATATATCTATATATCTATATCTATATCTCTCAGATGGCTACAAAAATATCAAACATGACAGGATTTCTGTGTTGCATATGTCAGATATTTGTTTCCTCTTCAAAGATTACAATTAGCCCTGTCAGGACAGATGTCCCAAAGTGCATTTTAAATCAAACTAATGCAACAGGTAGGGTAGCATTGTTATAGGGTATTTTATACTCTGATTCATTTAAGTTTTAAAGTAGTTTTCTCTACCAGCCATAAATGTCACAAAAGTTTGTGTGGGAGAAAAGACATCCACAAAAGGTTTGCTTGTCCTTGTGACAGGGACACAGTTTTGAGCATAAAAATAATGCATTTGGGTATCAAAAGTGTACAGCAAATAAAAATATCACTTGTGAGCACATTCACATGTCTCAGACACTGTAACCCTGCTTTTCAACACTATCTCTTGGCATACAGTGCTTCCACTGCAGCCAGGGATTCTGGGAAATAACATGCAAATGAGCACACAGTTCACCTTTTAACTTCATGTCCATTTTAACATGGACCCCTATAAGCGTATGCCTGCTGTACAGCTTTTCAGCACAGTCTGGGTTAAAGAAGTGCACAGCCAGTAAAATACACTCAGCTGTTTCAACCTTTTGGGTCTCATCACTGTGTGAGGCTTGTTATACTGACTTTACAATGGGAAGTTGGAATAGCTTTC
>NC_134484.1:365793920-365923920 GCF_040206685.1 Ascaphus truei | reverse complement strand
GTCTATGGGTTTGAGGAAAAATTGTGGGGATTTAAAATGGCCACCCGGTTGAAGTAAAGTGCAGACTCTGTGAGTGTACCAGTTTTGTTTACAACATACACAGAGAATGTGTGGATGCAATAACACCCAGAGGTCATTAGATGAAGATATGTTAAGGCCCTGAACCCAAGCAGAAAACCAAAATTTTTGCTGAAGAAAGTGAAAATGGCATCTAGAAAGTGCTAAATGTAAAGTCTGCCCCATCGGGTATGAAAAGATTGCTGTGCAAAACTAACGCCATAAGTAAAGTGCTGAGTGTCAAGTTTTCCCTGCATTGCAAACTGCCCGCATTCTCCACCAAATGTGACAAAATCCCCTTTGCTGGATTTACCTGTGATTGCAGTTTACCCTAAAAGACCGTGGGTTTTAAGGATCCCAGACAAGAACCCTTCAGCCAAAAAAGGGGATTTTGTCACACCTGGTTACCCCCTTACTGTCACAGGGCTGATGGGATAAGGCCCGTTGTTTTGCCATAGATGGAATTAAAATATGGCTCTCAACATCTTTTATAAACAGGACCCTTTTAACGTTGCCTTCACAGCTCTCTCGGGAGGGTTCTGCAAGTTTTGGGGGCCTGCCTAAGGCTGCACTTATAGTGACGGCAACACAACGTTGCTCCAAAACAAATTTGGAAGCGGTTTAAATTTGATTTTTTTTTTTACAGACTGACTGCCTGTAAACCAATGAAAGACCCGGTCGTTCGCGACGTCGCTGCACATTGAATTACAACTTTCGCTAGTGGTGACGGGTGATGTCATCGGTCGCATCGACGTCGCCGGCACTATAAGCGCGGACTAAAAGTAATCCACATGAGAAACTGTATTAAAAATAAGACTAGAATCGAGGTGCTTACCGGATAAAGTATATTACTTTCAGATATCTGTAATTGTTGCAAGGAGACGCATGCAGTGGGGCCAGACAAGTGAGGCCTAGAAGGTAGCCAGGGACAGAGATCCATTTGTCACTCAAATTTAGGTGCAAATCGTCATGATTAGTCTTGTTACATTCGTAAAAATTGCCTGAATCTTTTCGTATTACTCACGTCTGTCTAAGAATCAGAGAAAGGAAGTTATTGGTGCATTTATATATCGAGTCAAACCTTTTTAAATGTTAAGAGTTTTTTTTTTTTTCCCCTCTGTCGTAAAATGGTCAACCTAGAAGCTGATTTATGACTGGGGGGCTTGAATGAAGACTTTAAGCTTGGATGCTTTCTATAAAACAACTTGCAAAAGCGTGCTCACAATTACACTGAAATAGCCACACCAACTGGCTGTTCTTCCGATAGAGGGCTATTGGACCCTCATCCTTCGGGGTGGCCCCCGCGTCATGTACTGCTGTCATGTTTTTAAGTGATGATTATTGTCCATTCTTACTTCAGTGTGCATGCGCCGGGCTATGTCTTTACACGATTACGCTTGCCATGGTAACCCGAAGACGTGTCCTAATAGCCGTAATCTGGCATTTTTCATAGACTTGCACCAATCAAGATGGCGGCTTACTTACCTGCCGCACGTGACTTTAAAATCAAGTCAAATTATGTCATGTGGCTCCGATTTCACCAATGATGGAGCTCAGCTAGCAGCTTTTGCGGGATTTGTAATTTTTAAATTGTTTTTTTTTTTTTTGGTGATGGGATACATCTGGGTGCAGGTGTAAATGTGTCCCTATCGCTTGATCTTTGTGCAACCATGAGGAAGGTCCCTCTGTGTGGACAGAAACATCAGTTTATGGGTCCTGTATACTTAATACACTTCTTTTAAATACTTACATCTGTGTGCTGTCTCCTTATTGCCGGACCTGCATTCAGTAACTTTACCTATTTATTTTGTATGGGATAAACACCAGGATTTACTGGATACTAAGGGAGTGCCAACTGGTGCATTTTGAATATGATATACAGTGGTCGACAAATCACCCAAAAATCTACTCGCCGAACCAAAAAAATCTACTCACCACTTAGCCCCGCCCCCAGACTGCCCTTTGCCCTGCCCCCAGTCCTGCTTTTTAAAAAAAATAAATTCCTTGTAAGAACATTCGTTTTTGACATAACAGTTTATTGTATTACATTTATACTTTACTACAATTAGTCCTTGTTACATAAGTATGTGTGTGTGTAAATGTCGGATCTACAAAAAAAAGCCACATGTGAATGACTTATTTACTGAACCCCTTAACCAGTGTCAGGGTGCCCCCGCTTCACAATATCTAAAGCAGCAATCCCACCTGGGATCTTACCTGATCCGCAGTCCCTCAATGTCCAGGTACCCTCATCCCGCAATGTTATATGTTGGAGGGGAGGTGTTTCCTACCTGTCTTCTGGGTTAGGGGGTTTCCGATGTCTCCCGTGTGAAGCTCGAGTCTTAGATCTGGAAGAAAGCAGTATAGGTTATTTCGGTGTAGGTATAGGGCAGTTAAGATATATAGGGTAAATAAGATATCCAGCGACAGAGAGGAGAGAGAGTGTGAGGGTGACAGGGAAGGTGTATTAATTCACTCACAGACACACAGACACACATACACACTCACAGACTCACTCACACACACACACTCTCAGACACTCACACTCTCAGACACTCTCACTCACAGACACAGGAGACAAGGGATGTCGCACATGAGACAGGTACTGAGGGTTTGATCTCCCCGGGGCCCCGTTATAATTACCTGCCCGGCGCTCTCCTCTCTCCCCTTGTCCTCCTCCTCTGCAGCAGCACTGTGACGCGAGTGTCACGCTCCCACCCCCGCGTGATGCGAGTGCCGCGCTATCAACGGAGGAGGGACAGCGCTGGTCAGAGGCGGGGGAGGAGGGACTGTGCTGATCAGAGAGATGGGGGAGGAGGAAAGGGCTGATCAGAGAGGCAGGGTGGAGGAGGAAAGGGCTGATCAGAGAGATGGGGGAGGAGGAAAGGGCTGATCAGAGAGGCAGGGTGGAGGAGGAAAGGGCTGGTCAGAGAGATGGGGGAGGAGGAAAGGGCTAATCAGAGAGGCTTGGGAGGAGGAAAGGGCTGGTCAGAGAGGCGGGGGAGGAGGGAAAGCACTGCTCAGGGAGCCGGAGGCGGGGTAATCTCCCGCATCAACATGAACCCTCCTCCGGCTTTCTTTTCCCCCCTCTTTCAGCGCGAGCGGGGGAAATTAAACAGCAGCATGTGCGCTGCTTGAGCCAATCGCCAAGGGGCAATTTTGGGTCGCCCCTGGTGACCGGGCGACCGGGTTTGTCAGACACTGAATGAATTGGTACACGCTGTTAGATCGTCTTTACATAAGTGCATAGTTTTTCTATAATATTCAAGGACCTGAGACCCTGGCAGATATATTAATTTACATATTTTGCATAATTTGGTGGAAGCATGTAGATATGATTGCAATTGAGTAAGGGGTTAATATGAACTCCTTGAACATAACTTATGCAGGAGAAAGAGGAATTGGCAAGTGTAGCCTTGTCTAATAAGCCTTGTTGCATTTCTAATTTGTGTGCTGTTCATTACAGATGTTATATGGGGACAGATTGAGGGGAGATATTGTTCATTTGAGAGACCATTGCGAAGGTCAAAAGTGGATCAGCTTGTGAGCTGTATATTAACTCTTGTCTCGTGTGCAGGTCACGTGCTTACAGGTGTGACATATATTGTCTTTAACAGCCCTTTTTTTGTTAATAAGGACTGTACTACTTTTCGTGTATTAAAGCTAAAACTTAAGATGTACGGTCTTTGGGCTCTAATTTAACCTAGGACCTGTTTGACGAGATTAACCACCTTTTCGGTGACACTTTGCTACATTTTGGTTTCTAGTGTTAATTGAAAATGTGTTTCTAGTTACCTTGCATTATTCTTGGTAGTGGCAGTGTAATTGAGGTGTGATGGTTTTGGTGGGTATCTTGCTTATTTTTAGTGCCTAGCAGGAAGGTAAGTGAATTAGCTGGAGGTTTTAACACCTTTCACATACACAAGTATGTTATTTAACGCGTTATTTTGTGTGCTCTTACACATTAACAGGGGTAATACCTGCTACATCTGTACACCCTTTTTTTGGTGTAATAAGGAGTTCAAACAGTTTTTATTTCCTATTTCATTCGTGTTGTGTGTTCTCGGCTTTTTGTTTTAACAAGGATTCATTTTTACGCATAAAGAGGTCACATGGCCGTTAAGAAGGATCATGTGGATTGGGATTATGGTGTTTGTTGGGCATTTTAGGATGTCGCTGAGATTATCATTTGTGTCAAATATACTAAAAGGATTACTTGTTGTAAGGTTAGTGACATCTGATTGAGCAATTAGATATAAGACACATTCAGGGGCGGATTGGACCATCGGGAAATAGGGCAAATGGCCAGTGGGTCCATAGATTGGTGCCGCTTTGGGTGTTTGGCGGTTACAGAGCCCCATGCTCTTCCCCACATCAATTTAACTAATTGCCGGGGAAGAGAGCGGGCCTTTGTACAGGAAGTTTCTCATACCAGAGTGGCATCTCCTTCTGCAGCATTGCGTTGTCCTTGTGACCTGATGTCACGCCACGAGCACGCAATGTCATGACGACGTATCATAAGAGGACGGCTGGTAAAATTGATATCACCCAGGATGATACGGCTGCACCAGCCTTTATTCTAAAGCCTCGCACGCTGTACCGCTCTGAATACCGGATCCTGACGCGCCAACCGTATAGCAATTGACTCTCTCGGTTTTCTATCGGGCGCAGAATCCATTTATCGTGCGCAGAAAATTGCATTTTAGCATTGTCTGCAATACCGTCTAGAAATTCAAGTGGGCGATCGCGAGCTGTTGTCTTAAGTCTAATAGCAATTCGACCTACACAGTACAGCCGTACAGTTCTGCAAGTCTGTGTCTGTGTCTGTGTGTGTGTGTGTGTGTGTGTGTGTGTGTGTTTGTGTGTACAGTACTGTAATTGTAATTTGAAGATTTATATTTGAAGCAGAGATTAACGTTAAAAGTTCATACTGAATACAGTAGCCTGAGGCTCCTTAGCCATGCACATAAAAAAATATGAGGACACATACTGTACTATATACAGGATACTAAAGGGAAAAGAAGTACAGTATTACAAAAAATATAACGTCGCGTCTTCTTCCGAAAATAAAATATTTTTCCACTCATGCGGATTGGAACCTTGTTGACACGCATACTGTATGCGTGTCATCACATTTCTATATGTATTTATGAATCAATACTTTTTCTAGGCTTGCTCTTCTTTTCCTACTGTTTTTATTTTATGCGCATGCGTGTATGTCTCATTGGAACCTTGTTGAAACGCATATGCGTGTTATCACATTTATGCGCATGTGTGTATGACTTCTCATTCAATGTGAATTTCAAGTCTGAATCCCCCCTCCCCCCCCCCCCCCTTTTTAATTTTTTTTTTTTTTTCTTTGTTTCTCTCGACATCTGTTTGCATAGCAATTTTGGCTATTCTGAGATTCAATCACTACTGTAGCTTTTTAATTCTACAATAGTAGTGGCATACTGTGATTTTTATTTGGGGGTGTGGGGTTCAAAACATTATCTGTCTCCAATCTGCCCCTGGACACACATTTAAAAAAAAGATGGAAGTAGAATAACAACATAGCGTTTCTGGTTGTGGATCCTGATGTCCAACACTGAACAGGTTTTTAAATCTTCTATGATGTCTCTCTGAATGTCATGCAGTTATGTCCCAGGAAAGTAAAATGACCAGTGCTACATGAAGAAGGATAATCCTTGCATTCAAAAAGTAGTTTTGTTATTCAGAGCGGCATTCCCTTTAACTAATGGCCCTGTTATGTTAAAGCAGCAATCCTGCTTTCCCCTCTTCCCCCTCCCCCCCCCCCCATTTCCCCATTTCCTTTTTTTTCCCCCTCTCTCTCTCTTATAGGTTTGAATTGCATTAATTTAGTCTCTGGGGACCCCCTGCTTCCTGAGATACTTGCCTCCATAGGGGATGGCAGCTGGGCTGTCGGATGATGGAAATGGCGGCTTAAATGTACCGCGTGACGTTGCCCCTCATGGTTTCCTATTGGCCCACCTAACCGGACATTTAAACCTGAGCAGGAGATACCGGCACGCACTAGCAGGGGATCCCCGGAGCATAAATTAATGGGATTCAGCTCCGGGGACCCCCTACTTCCCCCCCCCCCTATTAAAATAAAAATACATGTTATGCTGCTTTTTACATAGACTAAATATAGGTGATTCCCCCTCCCCCTCTCCATTTGCTTTCTGACCAGTATACCTTGTATGCTCCATAATACAAAATGCTTTGGGTTCTTTTTACAACCTTTACCTAACCTCTTGTAATTAGACTTTATACATGTTTATGCAAGCAATTTTTTCCTTCATTGTTTTGCTGCCATCATTAGGTTGATGAAGAACAATAATAACCAGATGACATTTAGAATTAATCATGAGACAAAAAGTAAAAACGTACTTGTTCTTGATAGGAAATAAGGATGTCCGTTACATTGATAAAGTTGGTTTGAACAAATTCCCACTATGTGTGACTGTCCATTTATCGAATTACTCCACACAGCTGTGTATTTGTTTTCTTTAAACATGAATTTAATTTTCAGGATTTACTAGTCCTATTTCTTCTAATCCTTGCTCAAAATGATCCCGGTATATGACGGATCCACGTTTAAAAACTCATGTGGTTATTAATCTGTTGAGTGTGTTCTAAATACTGTACCTTGATAAATACCATTTTCAGATTCTGAGTACCATCTCATGACAAATGAATTATGTGCAGGGAGTGTTATGGTTTATTGCTCATATAAAGGATACTGTTTATTTTAATTGTGTAACCCTCCCTGCCTGGCTCGTAGGGAGTTTACATCAAATGTCTCTTGAATTGGCTTGCTCTGTGTTGGTTACTTTGCCAGAGTGCTGGATCATTGCAGGCTGGATGTTAGTCATCCAATGAAGGACGCTTGGAACTTTATTCATACAAACGGTATCTTTATTAATTGCCACCGATTTTGGGCTGATCCAGCTATGCCTCGGGTCTGCAACTTGGGGAACCCCTTCGAGACACAGAGGAAGCATAGGTGAATCATGAGCGTATCATGGAGCCATTCCTGTGGGCACTGTCCCCAACTTTAAAACAATAAAGGGGATCCTTGCCCTATATCCTAGACTCCTCCTATATTACAACTTATATACACTATTCACAGTGAGGCACCCTTCACCTGCGACTCCGGGCACCTGACTTCTAGAAACATATACAGGCATACCCCGCATTAACGTACGCAATGGGACCAGAGCATGTATGTAAAGCGAAAATGTACTTAAAGTGAAGCACTACCTTTTTTCCACTTATCGATGCATGTACTGTACTGCAATCGTCATATACGTGCATAACTGATGTAAATAACGCATTTGTAACAGGCTCCATAGTCTCCCCGCTTGCGCACAGCTTCGGTACAGGTAGGAAGGGAGCCAGTATTGCTGTTCAGGACGTGATGACAGGCGCATGCGCGAGCTGCCGTTTGCCTATTGGGCGATTATGTCCTTACACGTGAGTGTCCTTAAACCGGGGTATGCCTGTATCTATATCAAATAAAGGAAGCGCTCAAACTTCTATTGGTTTCTAAACTTAGTCAATTTCTAACTTTGCTGTTGCTTGAAAAAAAGAACTGTTCACAGTTTTTGGCAATGATGTAGTTTCAGGAGAAATCAGCGCACCTCATCAAAAAAGGGAAAAGAAAAAATAGAGAGAGAAAAACACAATAATGAAGCACGTTCACGATGTAATATGTGCAATGTAGATGGTGAGGTATGCGTTCAGGCCATTGATGGTATCTTTTGTTACTCCGCTCCCGAGATGGTATTGAAGGATTCGGAAACCGTATTAGTTAAAAAGTCCAACTTTTATATATAAAAAAAAGATTCAGGGTAAACTCACCCTGACCGTGTAAAACAACTCTCAAAGACCAGCTGAAGCACTCAGGATTCTCATCCAGTTCCGCAACCCACACTGCTGTTCCAGACGGCGTTCTGCTAGATAGAGATTTATCTTGTGATGACATCACTATCACCAGGCAGAAGTGGGCTGAGCTATGATTCTGCCCAGTCACCCAGTCATCAGTTTCAAGCAGGGGGGTCTCTGGGATTGAACCTATTCATTTCAGCTCTAGGGACCCCCTGCTTCCAGAGATACCGACAGCCACTTTGGGGGTAAGTACTGTATCTCTGCTTTTTTAAAAGCTTCTGCCTCACGTGGGCCAATCGGAAGATTCACCAATGACGTCACAGCTTCCTATTGGCCCTTTGAAAAGCTTCCATTACGTAACCCCTGCTAGTCGAGCAGAGCGGGTTCCAGCAGCTACTACAGAGGTATATCCGGAAGCAGGGGTTGTAACGCAATGCTCATTACAAACCAGATGTGACCGCGAGGCTGAGGTAGGGAATGGAGTATACGCCAACCCACAACCATGAGAGCCCGTCTTGAGTGTAGGATAGTCATTGCAAGCCAGGTTGGGAGTATAGAAGTTGGAATGGTCGTAAACTTGCCGGGTCTGGATGGGAGAGTAGCGGATTGTAAAGGGTACTTAGCCGTGTACAGGATTATGGTGTAGCGGATAGTAGTTTAGAATGAGCCGTGGTCGAGGAGCGGAGAGGTAAGGATGGTCGTACGTAAGCCGGGTCAGGAGAGGAGAAGTTCGGAGTCCAAGGAGAAGTAGGGTGGGGCAAGGTTCAGGAATGCAGCAAGGCACAGCGTCACAAAACTTGGTTATGCTCGGCAATGACAGGAAGTGAGAGCGGAGGCGTGGCCTCTGTGGAGGCTTTGATAGACTACAGGAGACAAGTGGGAATTAGGAATACTTGCCACGCAGCTGGTGAGCGGTGGACGACATCGCGCGTGACAGACGCGCGACGTGGCCGGGGGGCGGAGCCAAGCTCAGTGGCACGGAGTGAAGGGGTGCGCGCGCTCTGTAAACATAGCGGGTGAGCACACTGCAGCAGGTAAGGAGGGAACACGCCGCAGAGGACGTGTTCCCCGATTCCTTACAGGGGTCCCCATAGCTTAAATTCATTGGGTTCAGCTCTGGAGACCCATACTTGAGCCTATGGTAAAGAAAATTGCAAAAATCACTGGCTTGGATTGCTGCTTTAACACTAATCCAAATAACATGTCGAGCACAGTGCAGATCCCTGAGGGACCCCGCTGTTTAATCTCCAGTGTGAAAACGGTCCATTTAGTCAAATCTTTAAAAATGAATTCTTGAATAGAACCAAATTCAATATTTATGATCGTGATATTTTTTTTAATATATTAAAACTAGAGAATTGAAGCATCACATAAGTAATTTTAAATCCTTGTTGAAATTATTTTTCTATTTTAATTTACATCTGGTAATGAGGAATGCGGTTATTGTCAATCTTGTGTGCTCATCTCCAAATATAAACTAGTCCGATATTATTCATCTACTCTTCATTTCCTTTATTTATTTATTTTTAATAGTTTTTTTCCTTTATTGGTGTCTTTTAAAGCACATACATGTAGATATTGATATAACATTCACAGCATAGCATGACAAATTGTTGTAAAATACAGGCACATGGCAGTGAGGTATTCTGAGACACACAATAAACCTTTTTTCCTATTTTCAGTAGTGAAAAGAGAGGGGATGACGAGGGACAGGTGGATAGTTGTTAACGACATGGGGAAAAAGAGGGGGGGAGAGGGATGGAGGGAGGGGGGAAGAGATTGTGGCGAGTAGGGCGCATCGACCCTCGGGGCCGAGGGTATCAGTGTTGGACCAGGGCTTGCATCTTTGCTTCAACATGGCTGTCAGTCTCTCCATATTCATGACCCCGTCTATTCTTTTAAATACTGTTCTCCTGGAAGGGGCCTTGACTGAGGACAGGGCCACTTGCATGTGCAATGTTTAAACCGTGCTCCTACAGCCTAGATCAGCTGATTCGCTGGTCTGGGAACACAACCACAATCTGGGCTCTCTTGACTTTGCGTGGGCACTGTTACATGGATATGCATGGATATACATAGAGCTAGCAGCATTTGTCCATGAGTTAGCGTGGGGGGGATATGGGAGTGGGGGAGGGGGTGTGTGCTATGGCAGCGGGCATAATCAAAGTCAGGGGCCTATGCATTGTCCAGGCAGCGCTCCTATATCGTTTATATACTGGGGGGGTATAGAGGGGGGGAAGGGTAGGGGGGCGCAGGGGGGGTCCAGAAGCAATCATACGACCTGTTCTCCTCGGGGCAGGAACGGGGGGGGGGGGGGGTCCGAATAGATGTCTTTGGCTGGTGAGACGTTTCGGGGCCAGATCGGTGTTCGGGCAGGATGGCAGCAGACCCGGGTTGGGCTCCAGGGAGACCGGCTGTGTGCGGGATCCCCTCCGGGGTGTGGAGTAAAGGCAGACGAATGAAGGCGACGATCTGGGAACGTGAAGGGCTCGATCCGGGTACATGTCAGCGGGGGACGGAGGGGTCCTCATCCTGTTGTCGGATCCCTGCAGGCGAGTGGCGAGGTTTCTTGGCGGGGGGAGGAGGGGGTGGGGGGGGAGGTGGGGGTAGGAGTGGGGTGGACAGGACGAGGGGGTGGGGGGGATGGGACGGGGGGGGAGTTATAGCAGGAGTTAGCTCGCTGGGGTGCTGCTGGGCGTTTTTGGGGAGCCTGGGGACGCAGAGCTTCCATGGTGGCCATCTTTGGTGCTCCTCAGGGCTCAGCTGGAGCGTTCGCTTCTGGCGGTGATGCGGGAAGCTGGGTGGATGGAAGCCGTCGCGGCCGATAAGGAGTCGATTCTTCAGGTGGAGGGAGAGGGAGCGGCAAAGGATCGTACAGACCTGAGGCCTTGGGATGCGAGGTCAGTCTTCATCCAGCCGGAGGGGGCCTGGTTCTCATGGGAGGTGGACTGCACAGTCACCGAGATTTTTGGCTGGCCAGCCTCTCGGATGCTCAGGGGTGTCCGGGGGGTCCGACCCTGCCACTGGACGGGAGGAGCGGTTGTCGCTGTGTGGTGGGGGGATCCCTAGGGCTTTGAGGAAGTCCCTTGCATCCTCTGGGGCTGTGATTGTGAAGTGGCGCCCATTGCGGAGCACCACTAGCTTGAAAGGGAACCCCCAGCGATATTTGACTCCCTGGTCGCGGATGTAGTTGGTGAGGGGCTTCAACTCCTGTCTCTTCATCATTGTGGTTCTGGACAAGTCATTGAACAGCTGTATATCTGTGTCGTCCACTTGTATGCTGCGTTGTCCTCTGGCGGCATTCATTACTCGCTCCTTGGTGTTATAAGCGTGTAGCAGTACTATTATGTCAAAAATGTATCAAAAAAAGGTGGAAGGCGGTCACTGCATAATGGAACTCAGCCACAAAGTAAAATAAAATCAGCTTTAATAAAGAGTATTGCTGTACATCACAGAATAGTCCTCTGACGCGTTTCGTTCCGTCCTGGAACTTTATCAAAGAGTGACAAATCTCTACATACATGCGTCTTAAATAGGCAAGCCCTTCACAATCATTGGTTCAAACACAGTTGTAACCACTCATATAAATCACATAGAAAAAACCAAGGGGAGGGAGTTGATTTAGCCCATAAATTTACTATATCGGCTGGAGCACGCAGGCAATTTCTCCTACATTGAAAAAAACGTGACCGCATCCCAGTATATCCGTCTGGGGCCGCCCTGTGGAGCCGCAAGGGGACGCGGGAGTACAGGACACGTCTGGAGCCGTCCCGGAAGGAATTACCTGTTTCCGGCTGTGACGTCATACAGCAGCGCACGAGCGCCAGCATCGCGGATCCGGGACCGGCGAACCAACGGAGTGAACAGTGAAGAGACCGGGTTGGGCAGGGCTGCAGGCTCTGGTGTTCCGTGAGTACAGGAGAGCGGTATCTAAGGGTACTCCTCATCCTGCCTCTATCTATTTCCTGCGCATAGCCCCCACCCTGATTTTAAGTCTGTTATATGTTCTTTCCATTATCACTTTCATCGATTCATGCCATTATTTGCAGCAGGATTGCCATTACATTTTATAGCTATATCTAGCAAGGGTTGCTTTGCCTTTTCCATCATCAGTCACATGCACTTTGTGGAGCATCGGACAACACGGGGTTCATTCCTCATACTTTACACACGTACTATTATGTCCCTGTGACGGTTGGGGTCTGTTGGCCCTGGGCCCGATCCATAAGGAGCTCATGTTCAGAGAGGCCCGGCACCAGCTGGAGGAAAACTCTGCGGAGGTGGGCCTGCAGGTCCTCGTGGGAGATTGCTTCAGGTACATTTCTGAGGCGTATGTTCTGCCTCCTTTCCCGGTTTTCAAGGTCCTCCAGGGCGTTCTGGAGGTCCCTGGTTTCGGTACCGCATCTCGCGACTTCTTCTTGGACCTCAGACTGGAAGATGATGGCTCCCTCGATTTTGGTCCCCAGCTCATCTGTTCTCCCAGACAGGGCTCCCAAGTCTGCTCTGATGCTTTGAAGAGCCTTTTCTGTATCCTCTTGTACCCTCTCCTCATTTTGAGGATCAGGGCATTAAAAAATTCTTTATTTAAGACGGGGGGGTCCGAGTCCAGATGGTCTTGGAGTTCGTCGGGCGCCGCGTGCTCCGGCTTCTCGGCGCCATCTTGGGAGTCTGGATTCAGCTCCAGCTCAGCCCGGCGCGGCGCGGGGACAAAGAACTTCGCGACGGTGTTCTGGGTCTTCTTTGACTTGGCCGCCATCACGGCTGTGTCGGGGGCAGTTGTGGGACCTGAAATCGGGCGATTTGGTGTGGGGGGGAGGTAGCGTTTTCTAGTCTTTTCTTACGAGGGTGTTGGGAGCTCCTCAGCTAATCATCCATCCGTGGTGACGTCACCGGAAGTCATGTCTTCATTTCCTTTATAAACATATTGCTATGCTTTTTTTGTAGATTGCTGTTAATACAGTAGTTTCATGCTCAGATTGATTTTGTTTTTGTTTGTTTTTTCTTTTCTACCCACAGCCTACCTTAGCCTTTTTAAAAAAATAAGATATTTACCCCGTCAGTGGAAAGCAGGGGGTCTCTGCAACTGAAGAACCACGCTGATTTCAGTTCCTGGGACCCCTGCTCCCCGAGCTACTTGCATAGGAAGATAATGCCAGTGGGACCTTTTTCTGTGCCCAGCAGGGGCTGCTATGGACAGCCCCTTCTGATGTAAGTATCTTGGGGAGCATGGCGTTCCTGGATCTGAAATAAACCTTGTTAATCTCCAGAGACCCCTGCTTCCCACCTTGTAAAAAAAAACTAATTACAAAAAAATAAACCTAGATTTACTGCTTCTTTAAAGCAAAGCATAACATACATCAGCAACTGTTGACCATGCCCACTAAGTTCAGTGACCTGACGTCCCGGTTTTTAGGCCCCTCTCCTGACTTTTTGGGCAACTTTCCTGGATTTCTGTCGGTGCGATCAGCACTTGCCGACCGTGCAAGTGCAGATCGCACAAGTGCTCATTGCGCATGTGCAGTCTGCCCTCGCGAAAGCGCATGCGTGATATTTGCTCCGGTTTTTGCTGGGACAAATATAGTCGCCCAACCACTAAGGTTACCCATGTCTGTTTCTGCATTGATCGAATGTACTTCAGAGAATACCAGGAGCTGTGCACAGCATACATGTGAAGTTTTAATAATCTTGTTGGACCCAATGATATGTATGTATGTATGTCTTTATTTGTATAGCGCCATAAAATGTACATAGCGCTTTACAGTAGTAATACATGTCATATAAATAACAAATATAAATAACAGATCATGGGAATAAGTGCTTCAGACATACTGTAAAAGTAACATTAAGGAAGGAGTCCCTGCTCCGAGGAGCTTACAATCTAATTGGTAGGTAGGGAGAACGTACAGAGACAGTAGGAGGGAATACTAGTAAGTGCGTCTGCAGGGGGCCAAGCTTTGTGTCATGTGTCCATGATTATCCAGTGCTACTCATATGCTTCTTTAAGCAGATGTGTCTTAAGGTGGGTCTTAAAGGTGGATAGCGAGGGGGCTAGTCGGGTATTGAGGGGAAGGGCATTCCAGAGGTGTGGGGCAGAAAGTGAGAAAGGTGGAACTGCATTAGGCAGTGAGGCATTTAAAGTGAGGTTTTTAAGTGATACAGTTAGACTACAGTTAATATATATATATATAGTTAATATACTCACCTTCTTCATGCAAGACCAATAACCAATAACCTCAGCTGATATGACATGGATCTAATTGCATTCTCTTCACAGGTATGTTCCTGATGTTGAAACCCTCTGTATAAGACTGAATCTGGCCTTGTTGAATTGATATATAAGTATGTTCCTGATGTTGAAACCCTCTGTATAAGACTGAATCTGGCCTTGTTGAATTGATATATAAGTATGTTCCTGATGTTGAAACCCTCTGTATAAGACTGAATCTGGCCTTGTTGAATTGATATATAAGTATGTTCCTGATGTTGAAACCCTCTGTATAAGACTGAATCTGGCCTTGTTGAATTGATATATAAGTATGTTCCTGATGTTGAAACCCTCTGTATAAGACTGAATCTGGCCTTGTTGAATTGATATATAAGTATGTTCCTGATGTTGAAACCCTCTGTATAAGACTGAATCTGGCCTTGTTGAATTGATATATAAGTATGTTCCTGATGTTGAAACCCTCTGTATAAGACTGAATCTGGCCTTGTTGAATTGATATATAAGTATGTTCCTGATGTTGAAACCCTCTGTATAAGACTGAATCTGGCCTTGTTGAATTGATATATAAGTATGTTCCTGATGTTGAAACCCTCTGTATAAGACTGAATCTGGCCTTGTTGAATTGATATATAAGTATGTTCCTGATGTTGAAACCCTCTGTATAAGACTGAATCTGGCCTTGTTGAATTGATATATAAGTATGTTCCTGATGTTGAAACCCTCTGTATAAGACTGAATCTGGCCTTGTTGAATTGATATATAAGTATGTTCCTGATGTTGAAACCCTCTGTATAAGACTGAATCTGGCCTTGTTGAATTGATATATAAGTATGTTCCTGATGTTGAAACCCTCTGTATAAGACTGAATCTGGCCTTGTTGAATTGATATATAAGTTAGTATGTTTGAATGTAAAAAGTATTTTTTTTTTTTTTTTTTCTTTTCCTCTTAACTCTGTGCTGTTAATTGAACAAATGGAACAAGGTGACTGATTGGGGAGGGGGAGGGTCATGTGACCTTTTTTTTTGTGTATAATACTAACAGCTCAGCTGCATTTGGCAGTGAGGCATTTAAAGTGAGGTTTTTAAGTGATACAGTTAGACTACAGTTTGACTAGAGGTGACTGGGGACTGCTTCTTTCTGCAAACTCTTTAACTCAAGACAACAAATGGTAAGCTATTCAGATCACACTATGATCCCATGCTTGTTAGCCTGCATAGTTTAACCCCCCACCCCTTTACAACTTCTTTCACTGCAGCCTCTCCCAAAACTGACTGCACAAAACACTGAAACCCTGAATTGACCCTAGCATTGCAATGCAGCAAAACACATGACAAGGTACAGGTTCACCCCTGCTGTTTAGTCTGCACACACTCACTCTGCTCATAACAGCTCCATGCAACACTGCCTACCTCTGGCATCATGAACCTGCTATGTCTTCTAACTTTTTTCTTTCTCCTGGCCTCATGGAGATGTTACTCCCTCTATCCACTACAAACTCCTCCATCCTGGCCCGCACCCAACATCACCATACACCCTGGACTACTCAAAAGCCTTGCACTATCTACTGAATGTTGGTGGAGAACTCTAAAAACCAGCACACCAACCACTGCTCACTCTAATGGAAAACACCACAAATTTACAACTTGTAAACAACTACCCAAATTTCTTCTCATACTATTACTCTCTCTAGCAGGTGATATTGAAACTAACCCAGGTCCTCCCATTTCAGCTCTGTCCCATGCCCCTGAGAATTCCACCTTTAAATTCCAAAAAGGGCTATCTGTCGCCCATATAAACATCCGGAGCCTGCTGCCCAAACTAGACGAACTAAGGGCATGGTGCCTTATGCATAAACCCAAAGCCATCGTTCTTACAGAAACATGGCTATCCTCTAAAACTCCTGATGCAAATATCGCCATTCAGGGATACTCCATTTTTAGGAGAGATAGGTCAAAGAGAGGAGGAGGGGTGTTATTTTATATTGCAGACACCTTACAATTTACACTGCTACATTGCCCACCAAGTCCACCCTCTTTTGAAACTCTAGTTGGCAAAATCTGCCTCCCCTTTTCTAAGCCCATCTTGCTTGCTGGCATCTACCGCCCCCCTAAAGCCCTTCCACAATCCTTGACTGATATCACCCAATTTCTTGCCTCCATTTCCTCTCTGAATGAGAAGAGTGAGCTGCTAGTTCTTGGGGATTTCAACTTCAATTGGCTTGACCCTAAAAACCACAAAATCCAGATACAACTCAAGTCACTTAACCTATCGCAACTCATTTCCCAACCCACACGAATAAACCTGAAGTCGCATAACCATTCCTTGCTAGACTGGATTCTCTCCTCAAACCCCAGCAGAATCCAATCCTCTGGCATCCTTCCTGACATTTTCAGTGACCATGCAATAGTGTACTGTGTAAGGAAAATTAAACCGCCCCATTCAAGCCCCAAAGTTCTCCTAACTAGAACATTTAAAAACTTTAACCCACAACAGTTTCTGGATGACCTTACCAACTGCCCATGGCACAGAATCGATTTAATTCCCGACCCCGATTCTGCGCTCGACTATTTCCAATCCGAGTTCTTAAAACTCTGCGATACCCATGCTCCACTACGCAAAATAAGGGTACGGGGGGCCCACCTTCCATGGGTTACACCTGACCTTATAGCACTCTACCAGTTCAGGGATGCCTTGTGGAAAAGCTACAAAGTAACTGGCACTACCAAGGATCTCAATCACTACAGATGCCTGCGGAACGTGTGCACAAGGCAAACAAGGCATGCAAAAGCACAATATTACTCTGACAATCTCCTCCAGAATACATCAAACCCAGCTAATTTCTGGAAGGTTATCAACAATATATTCCAGCCTCCTAACCATCAACAACCAAGTAATATCACTAAGGGGGATATTACTCTGACAAACCCCACTGACATTGCAAATGCATTCAATGATTACTTTGTGGGGTGTGCCACTAACCTATTAGCGAAACGCAGCACAAACCCCAAACCTGAATCTCATCCTGGGAGTACCCCTATAGTCCCACCCCCTCCCAACACTGCCCACAATTTTCAATTTAGCCCAGTATCTGAAGAGGAGATTACACAAGCGCTCCTCAAACTAAAACTAAGCAGCCAATGTGGACCCGACTTACTACAATCTAGGTTCCTACGACTTGGTGCCCCAGCCATTGCCAAACCAATTGCGTCGATAGTCAACTCTATCCTGTCTGCAGGCCATATCCCTAAGACCTGGAAAACTGCCAGAGTTGTCCCAATCTTCAAAAGTGGGGACAAAAACACTGTCTCAAACTACAGGCCAATCTCACTTCTCCCAATTCTATCCAAAGTTATGGAAAAATGTGTCCACTCCCAATTAAGCGAGTTCTACACCAAGACAAATTTCCCTAGCCAATTCCAGTCTGGGTTTCGTCCCAAACACTCCACCGTAACTACCCTGCTAAAAGTTTGCAATGAAATCCAGTGTGGAATGGAACGGGGACAACTCACTGGTGCAGTATTCCTAGATTTTGCAAAGGCTTTTGACACAGTTGATCATGCTATCCTGCTTAACAAACTCCAGAGCTCTGGAATAGGGAAACATGCTTTAAACTGGTTTCAGTCCTACCTATCAGGAAGATCCCAACATGTGTCCATCTCAGGCTCTAACTCCAACCCCCTGGATATCACCTGTGGTGTCCCGCAAGGCTCTGTTCTGGGGCCCCTACTCTTCTCAGTGTTCATTAATGATCTTCCCACAGCTTGTAAGGAAGCCTCAATACACATGTATGCAGATGACACAATCCTGTATGCACACAGCCATAGCCTCTCTGACCTTCAACACATACTTCAGTCTGACTTTTTGAGACTCGAAAACTGGATTTCCCAAAACAAACTGTTTTTAAACACTGACAAGACTGTAACAATGGTATTTGGGACCAAGACTAAATTTGTAAAGCTTCCAGTGACTGAGCTCCTGATTAGAACCAACGCTAAAACCACCCTAACACCTGTCACTAGTTTTAAATACCTGGGCTTATGGTTTGACTCCCACTTAACATTCGGGATGCACATTGATACCCTGACAACCAAGACCTATGCCAAACTAGGGGTACTTTACAGGAACAAATCCTCCCTAAGTCTCCTGGTCAGAAAGCGTATTGCACAGCAGATGCTAATGCCAATTATTGACTATGGAGACATAGTATATGGCTCGGCTCCTCAAACCCACCTTAGCAAACTTGACACCCTCTACAATTCAATTTGTCATTTTGTTCTCCAATGCAACTACAACACACATCACTGCGAAATGCTCAAAGAACTAGATTGGTCATCACTAGAGTCTAGGCGCAAAGTTCACCTTTCCTGTCTCACCCTCAAATACTTTCTGGGCAAGCTACCCAGCTACCTGAACAAGCTCCTCACCCCTACCACATGCAGTACCTATCACCTGAGATCAGACTCCAAAAGACTATTCATGGTCCCAAGACTCAACAAAGTATCCGGACGTTCCTCCTTCTCCTTCCGTGCACCCCAAAACTGGAACAACCTACCAGAGACTCTCACATCCACCACCAGCTTAAGTTCTTTCAAATCTAAGGCTGTCTCACACTTTAATCTGGTCTGTAACTGTTTCATAAGCTCATAATATATATTTTCTTTAACTGTGCATGCAATGTCTTGTATATAAATGTATACCTTGTTCATTTATGTAACTGTATTTGTAACCATGTATTATTTGTTTTACTCTGTGCCCAGGACATACTTGAAAACGAGAGGTAACTCTCAATGTATTACTTCCTGGTAAAATATTTTATAAATAAATAATAAATAAATAATAAGGCGGGAGAGAGCTTTAGATACAAAGGGGGTAGTAAGAAGACTTCCTTGAGAAGAACGCAAGAGTCGTGATGGTGCATAGCAAGAAATTAGGGCTGAGATGTAATGAGGGGCAGAAGAATGTAAAGCTTTAAAAGTGAGCAGTAGAATTGAGTGTGAGATACGCGATTTAATCGGAAGCCAGGAGAGGGATTTCAGCAGGGGAGACGCTGAGACAGATTTAGGAAAGAGTAGAGTGATTCTGGCAGCAGTGTTTAGGATAGATTGTAGGGGAGACAGGTGAGAGGTAGGAAGGCCGGACAGCAGGAGGTTGCAGTAATCGAGACGTGAGAGAATGAGGGCCTGAGTCAGAGTTTTAGCAGTTGAGTAACAGAGGAAAGGGCGTATCTTTGTGATATTGCGGAGGAAAAAGCGACAAGTTTTAGAAACGTTTTGAATATGAGAGGAGAATGAGAGAGAGGAATCAAGTGTGACCCCTAGGCAGCGTGCTTGGGCTACTGGGTGAATGATCGTATTTCCAATAGCAATGTGGAAGGATGTAGTAGGGCCAGGTTTGGGAGGAAGTATAAGGAGCTCTGCCTTGTTAAGTTTCAGTCGGCGGATGGCCATCCAGGATGATATTCCAGAGAGGCATTCAGAAACTTTGGTCTGTATAGCAGGTGTAAGGTCAAGGGTTGAAAGGTAAATTTGTGTGTCGTCAGCATAGAGGTGATATTTAAACCCAAAAGATGTGATTAGGTCACCTAGAGAGAGTGTGTAGAGAGAAAAGAGAAGGGGTCCTAGGACAGAGCCCTGGGGTACCCCCACAGAGAGATCAATAGAGGAGGAGGAGGAGGTGTTAGCAAAAGAGACACTGAAGGTACGATGGGAGAGGTAAGAGGAGATCCAGGATAAAGCTTTGTTCCGAATACCAAGAGTATGGAGAATGTGAAAGAGAAGAGGGTGGTCCACGGTGTCGAATGCTGCAGAGAGGTCGAGTAATATGAGCAGAGTGTAATGACCTCTGTCTTTGGCAGCGTGGAGGTCGTCAGTTATTTTAGTGAGGGCTGTTTCAGTAGAGTGAGCAGTGCGGAAGCCAGATTGTAGAGGGTCTAGTACAGAATAGGTGTTGAGAAAGTGTAGCAATCGAGAGAATACAAGACGTTCAAGGAGTTTGGAGGCAAAAGGCAGGAGGGAGACAGGTCGATAGTTAGAAGGACAGGTAGGGTCAAGCTTGCTGTTTTTGAGTAATGGTATAACGGTTGCATGCTTGAAGGATGAAGGAAAGGTACCAGAGTAGAGGGAAGAGTTAAAGATCTGTGTGAGCATAGGGATTATAGAAGGAGCAAGAGGTTTTAGGAGATGGGAGGGAATGGGATCAAGAGGGCAAGTGGTAGAGGGAGAAGAGGAGATCAGCAGTGATACATCCTCCTCCGAGATAGCAGAAAAAGAGTCAAGAAAGACAGGAGGAGATTTGGGAAGCATTGTGGGATGGGAGGAGGCAACAGATGGGATGTTCTGCCGTATGGACTCCACCTTTTTCTTAAAAAAGTCAGCAAAGTCCTGAGGTGAGATGGAGGAAGAAGAGGAGGCAGCTGAGGGTGGTCTGAGTAGAGAGTCAAAGACAGAAAAGAGACGGCGTGGGTTAGACTTGTGTGTGTTGATTAGTGATGAAAAGTAGGTTTGTTTAGCCTGAAAGAGGGCAGAGTTGAAACAGGATAGCATAAATTTGTAGTGAATGAAGTCTGCGAGCGTATGAGATTTCCTCCAGAGGCGTTCAGAGGAACGAGTGGAGGAACGCAGCATGCGTGTGTGGGAGTTTAGCCAGGGTCTGGGGTTAGAAGGGCGAGGACGGCAGAGAGAAAGTGGGGCATGAAGATCAAGAGAGGAAGATAAGGCAGAGTTGTAGTTCCTGACCAGGTTGTCAGGGTCTGAAGCAGAACTGAGAGAGGAGAGGGAGGAGCGTAAAGTGGAATCAAGAGCTGGTAGGTTAATAGAGCGCAGGTTTCTGCAAAAACGAGGGCGAGATGGAGATGGAGATGGGGAGAAGCGAGAGAGAGAAAATGAGATGAGGTGATGGTCGGAGAGAGGAAAAGGGGAAATGGAGAAGTCGGAGAGAGAGAAGTTTTTTAGTGAAAACCAGGTCTAAGTAGTGGCCATCCTTGTGGGTGCTGGCTGCAGTCCACTGTTGAAGGCCAAAAGAAGAGGTTAGAGAAAGAAAGTGGGAAGCCCAAGGGAGAGAGGGGTCATCAATGTGGCAGTTGAAGTCCCCAAGGAGAAGAACAGGGGAGTCTGAGGAGAGAAAGAAAGAGAGCCAGGATTCAAAGTGAGAGAGAAAGGCAGAAGGGGGATGAGTAGAGGAAGGTGGGCGATAGATGACCGCCACATGGACCGGGAGAGGAGAGAAGATCTGGACTGTGTGAGCCTCGAAGGAGGGAAAAGCAAGAGAGGGGGGGATAGAAACTGTTCTGTAACGGCAGAGAGAGGAGAGCAAGGAGCCCCACGCCTCCTATATGGGTAAATCGGTAAGGAGGTTAGAGCTGAGTTGACTACTTTTTGTTAGTTGTTTTTTTTTTTTTTTTGGCACTAACATCCTTTAGCTGAGTTATTTGTCTTTCTAAGAATTTAACAATTTTTTTTTTTTTTTTTACATGTGCGAACCAGATCTTAATTTTCTAGCTTTTGATGGGCTCTACAATTTTGTGCAATGGAGTTGTTTGTTTGGTTTTTTTGCCTTCCATGTTCTTACAGTTTTGCTGTGTTCTGTGTAACAGTTACACTAGTCCCAAGGACAGTATTATATGTTGGTGTTTTTTAAGCAATAACTGCAGAATTCTCTAAATGTATTTTGACTTTTAAGAAACCCAGCAAAGCTACTCTGTCTTAACAATTTTACGTCTGTAGCTTATATTAGTATATTATTTAGAGTTTTTATTAAAATAATTTTGAATTCCGTCAATTTAACATTTTGAGTTCTGAAATAGAAAATGGTAAAGACCATTTTATTTATTTCATGGAGTTATAAAGTGTGTGTGTGTTTTCTTATCCCAGGTAAACGCTTTTGGAATCCCATGTACATATTTTCCACGTACATCACGTTTCCCTAATGAAGTTGAAACTGATGTTTTAGGGCAATAATTTGCCTGATCAGCTATTAACCCCTTTGGCAATAAGTTGTTAAACCTGTCTGATCCAAATGAAGCTTCATCTAATCTGCTGGTTTGTAAAAACGCAAATACAGGCGAAAGTTGCTGATCCACTGGGATCAGTAGAGGGGGAACGTCTAAATCACCTAATCAGTGCTTAACTTGGAGCTTTGAAGTGGATGGGACCGTTGTGAACTCTGAGTTTGCTCTGTGTCAGATTGCTGACCCACCTTTTGCTTTGAGTCATTTTGTATGTGGGGATTAGGGTCCAAAAGGTGGAGTAAATCCTGTGTTTAAAAATGGGACTCTCAGACCTGTAGATCAAGAGCCTAAATCAGTCTGCTTTGTGATGTATATGTGAGTGTGTGCACATTTAAATGATGTTCCTGTATTATCTTTTTTTGTTTTATTGAGGAACCCCTCCAGCGTTGTCTTTTGTTGTTGTTTTTTTTTATGACTGAATACATTCTGCTAATTTGTGATAAATAGATCACACTGCTGGTCAAGGCATTTCACACATTCTGCAAGTAGTGCATCACTTGGCAGCTGGTAACATCTGCACAGTATGTGGTACTTCCTCTAATCTAAGTAGTAGCTGAACACCTGGGTTTAAAGAAATGCCTGAAGGAAACAAACATAATTCTGACGTTCGTATTCAAGAATACAAATAATTTTACTTCTGTATAAGTTTTTCAATCCCATGATAGCTACTAATAAGACATTATTGAATAAGGTTAGGGGACAGCCCTCAGCATTAGTAATGTACTTGGTTTCTTTGAAAATGAGAATGACACATTTTTTCGGTAAGGGTTGTAAAATCATCTTGTAAAGCATTATGGGATTCTTTATCAGTAACTAGGTTAACAGGCTAAACCGTGAAGAAATATGTATTTCTTTTGGTTTTAGTTGACTGTATACCCCCTCTGCCCAGCAAAGTGAGGGCTGGTCCTTTGCTAGTCTAGTAAATATGGCTAGACTGAACCCGCCGTTCAGTTTAATATATTGAACGGAAAAATAATAACCAGATTTGGACATAAGACAATTTTTTGTTTTGTACATTTATTTGTATTTTCCCCAATATGATCTGTTTAACAGCTGTTTAGTGGTCCACAAGTAAGCAAAAATAACTTGTTACAGAATATACAAAAGATCAGGGCTGATAAGTGCCAGGTCATAGAGCAGTTATTGTAAATTCACAACCGCAATCTTTTAGGAAAACCTCAAATATTATTTTTCACCAATATTACACTGAAAATATACAGCTGCTAGAAGATTTTCACGTGATTGCTCTCGAGAAGCCGCCATGTGATCGAAGTGCTGACGGAGCTGTGCCACACGGTGCCTAGAGCCTCTTCAGCACTTAAAGGGTTGAGGAAGTCCCGTAATATTGTTCACAGGCCATCCCCTTCTCTACAAATGTGTATTTCAGGTTTAGGGGTTAAACAAAGGAATCTCCTTTTTTAGTTTCCTTTGCTTCACATGCTTCTCCACTTAACTTCGGTGTCAAGTTAAATTCTGGAGAAGAAACTGAGAGATGTGACTCAATAGGTGACCGGGAACACAAGTACGTGAATAAATATTATGTGCCACCTGGGTTGCAAGGTGGTCTGTTAAGATCCATTATCGTGCTGATTTATTAGGTTTTGTGAAGAATGAAATAGACGCTAGAGGAGAAACACTCCTTGCTCATGTAACCCCTCCTTTATTTAACTATACTTCAGTCTAGGAGGTGTGGGGGCCTGAGTCCGTACAATATAATAACCCCCACCTTGTGTGTGGCAAGTAAGAAGGGGACAACACGCCAGGATATGTATAACAGTTTATAGATTAAAGAAACAGGCATAAAACACAGATATAATTTTGGATCACTGCATAACATACACAATACATTTGTTAACCTCCCAGCTTAAACTAGTGCTGCGCATATGTGTATGGTACAGTCACTTTCTCCAGCCTCCCAATCCTGGGTGATCAGGCAGGGCTATGTAACACTAGTGTCTTGTTGGAGCTCTTTATTCAGAATGTCAGTTGCAGGCCTTCACTTCACAAAGATAAGTGTAAATGGTACCCTTTCCTTTAACTGCAGGGGAATTCCCTCCTTCAGCTGTCTGTCTCCTCAACATGTCCACTGGGCTGGCAGATCTTCACTGTGCTCTAGCTTACCACTTAATCAACTCTCCATCTCTCTGTGATTCATATGCAGATCCCGCTGTGTAGATGGCTCTGCAAGCAACTTCATTCTCTGCTCCATGCATCTCTGATCTTACAAAAATGGCTCCCCCCCCCCAGCACTTAAGGTTCACTCTTTCTCATAGTCCCTCCTCCTTCACCAGACCTCTCACTGGCTTAAAATAGTTGCATGTCCCTTGAGTTTAACCTGTGGGAGAGCAGTGTTCTGTATTGCTGGACATACACAGGTTTACACTCGGCTTGCAAAAATAAATAAGGATGTGTAGTCATAAGTAGTTAAATGGTGTAAAACCGGAATATATACATATTAGAATTGCAAGAGAAGAAAAGCACTGTGCTGCTCTCGATTTTAAGCTAATGAATATTAGTAATTGTTAAAAATGTATTTTATATTACTACACAGGTTAATGTCAGACTCAAAGTTGGTGAATAATGGTATTGAACACATACACACAATATAAAAAAAATAGTAATCACGTGTGTGTATGTGTATATATATGTATGTGTGTATATATATATATGTGTGTATATATGTGTGTGTGTAACTGACACCCACACACACACCAGGAGCAGTTACTCAGATGCTGATGTTATGATTAGTCACATCGTGCTGATCGGGTTAAATAAATCGCAACCCCGAGTAGAGAAGAAGTTGATAATATGAAACTACCAGGTACAGGGCGACTAGCTATAGGAGTCAAGATATGCACACTTGGAGGAAGTTGTAATTGTCAAACCTGTGAAAAGCATTGCGATGATGCGAGAAGATCATTGGTCGCGCGGCCAACTGAGTTCCTGCAAGTAAGTATATTGATTAAGACAGAACACACAGGTTTATATATTGATCGGACTAGCGGTTTAGGGACCTCTCTTCCCTCTCCCATGATTGGATAAGCGTCTAGACGAGGGAAGAAATAGCTCTCCATATACTGTATGTGCTTCTACAAATCTCTATTATACTATTATACCTACATAGGACTATTACTTCAAGTCAGTGTAACTTGGTCTGCTTCTTCCATGTGTACACTTCTATCTTGACTCCTCTAGCTTGTATTTATTTTGTCACTGCTGTAGTTTCACTTTTGGTGGTAAAAGAGACCACCTTTTGCTACTCCTTGTTCTCACATGGTGAACGCCAACACCTTCTGTTGTAATAAGACATACCACCTCCTGCAAAAGATTATATTGCAGTTATCTGGCATTTATTCAATCGAAATAAACTGATAAACTAGTCATTTTTTGTTTTTATAAACTTTGATTTTGTGGCCCACCAAAACATGTTTTTTTTTTGTTTTTTTAATTTTGTGGCATGTTGCTTTTAAAGCAGCAATATTGCATCCTCCCCCCTCTCCCCCCAAATCATTTGTTTTTGTCTGACTAAAAAAATGGCCACCTTCTAACTTTGTGCTGCAGTCTGTGAAGTGCTGCAGCTGATCTGTAGCATATTACAAAGTGTAATACAGTATTGTTACAGCTTTCATAGTAATAGACAGTCTGCTGTTTGGAACACAGCAACAGACCTGTTTGTGATACTTTACGAAAGGACAGCTCAAAAAAGTGTGTGTCAGAGTTGAAATAAAAATGCAGACCATATTATCTAATGCTACAGAACTGATGTAGTCACGGATCACAATTTCAATGTCGCATTCTGCATCCCAGACTGCTTTGCAATCTTCACATAACCCCCAGATCTTGTAAATATGGTTATACAAACAGTAATTGCACCATAGCTCTACAGTCACTGTTGAAACACAGCTAGAAGCACCTTTTTCTATGCTGTTCATGTGGTTTCCTCTAACTGGTTTCCAGTGGTTGCACTTACAGTAGATGTAATTTGTTCAGGTTTGTGATGCTATTTATAGTATTTAGGTGACCGCTACAGATAACACTGTTATGAAATTTAGCAACATTGTCACCTGTTTGGAGGGTGTTTCCATTACGCTTATTTTTCGTTCGCTCCTCTCAGTCAATGAGACCATTACAAAAAACTAGTTTGTGATAAAGGAAATCTCTGTGCATATGCTTTAGCTTACAAATTCCATCAAGCAAGCTGATGCAACAAATATTTATTTAAAGAAAACAAAGTAGGATATGCTACATACTGATATAAAATACACCCCACATCGATCCACATCTACCATAAGTCCTCTGGGGTCTCAAGTACCATAAAGTATTTCATTTGCACATATTAAATCGGCAGAACAGACGGCATTGTGTTTTAATTATTGTTCTTTACATTACAGGATTGAAGCAGGACGTCTCTGGAGCTGAACTGTGTTAATTTCTGCTCCGGGGACCCCCTGCTTCCAGAGATACCTGCCTCCATTAGCAGTACTGGTATCTGTGCAGCCAGGGAACTGTGTAACATACTGGCGGCTTTAAGTGTCACACGGGCCAATAGGAAGCCATGACATCATCCGTTGCAGATACCTAATGGCAAGCGGGACCACAGAGATACTACCATGGCTACGTAGGGAAGTATTTCTGGAACTAGGGGGTCCCTGGAGCTGAAATTAACACAGTTCAGCTCTGGAGTCCCCCTGCTTCATAACTATTCTAAAAAATAAAACAATGTAAATGCAGTGCAACCTGTTCTGCTGCTTTGAGGCTCCTATTCAATATCTTGTCAAATTCTCCTCCCCTTGCTGATTAAGATTTTAGCCCCATTCATATGAATGAATTCTGCCCAAGCATATGTGTGTGTGTGTGTGTGTGTGTGTGTGTGTGTGTGTGTGTGTGTGTGTGTGTGTGTGTGTGTGTGTGTGTGTGTGTGTGTGTGTGTGTGTGTGTGTGTGTGTGTGTGTGTGTGAATTAAATGGCAGTGGGCCGGACATATTGCAAGAAGAAAGTACCATTGTTGGACAAAGATGAGGACAAAGTAAAATGGGAGGATTAAATCAGAAATTTTGTTGGAGCAACGTGGAGAAGAGAAGCTTGCAACCAACCGCTCATTGTACCTGCAAGATCATTGGGGAGGCCTTGATCCAGCAGTGGAGCGACTAGGGCTGAATATGATGTTGTACAAGATGGTTTGTAGAGAGAATCCTGACAAAGTAGAAATTAACTGAAATATTGGAATTGATGTAAAGTTTTAACGCTTGATCCCTGAGTTCCCTATGTTTAAAATACTTTATGCCATTTGAGCTAAATCTAATTTGTGAAGTGTCTGTTTCTCTTTAGATATGATTATATTTTGCTCAGAGGACTCTGGCAATAGATTTACCTGCTTCAGAGTGACCGCTAGACAGTGTTTCTCAAAGCTCTCTTCAGGGCCTAAGCCATTACAGATTTCTGAGTCAACCACCCACCATTATATTCATAACAAAATTCGATGCATTCACTTGTGTCCAATTGCTTTGGGTAATCCTAAAACCTAGTCGTCGATATGTAGAGGTTTGATAACAACTGCACTAGACCATTCAATCCCTCATGCCCCTCTTAAATTTCACAATACTTTTAGTAAATGTTTTAGCCCATTGTTCCTCTCATCTGAGCTTTGATTTGTAACCTTCCATACTATGTAACACGAATCTTCACAGTTTGCCTGTGTTTGTCACCATTGTCTGGTTGGTCCCTGTCTCTGTGTCTCTTTAGTTTTTATTGCCACAACTCTCCAGATGCTTGGTTTTTCCATCCAATATGTTCACACATAACAGCATGGTCAGAAAATCTAGTCGTACATTGTTCCTAAAAGCTGAAGACTCATCCAAAAGATTCATCCTGGAGATAATGAAAACTTTATGTAATTCCAAAAATCATTATACATTCTGATGTCCTACCTGATAGCAATATTGACTGGTTATACTGCAGAACTAAAAATGCATTTTTGTCAACAGCAATGTTGATCAGCCGAAGAAAGAAGAATGCTGTGCGTCAGATTGTTTTTAAGTAATTGAGTTGTTCCTCTTCCCCCCTCAACCCTCATTCTATTTTTTACTTCCTAGGAAAATGTCATCTGGCATAGTTCACATCTTGCTTTAAATCATTGCACAAGCAAATGTACGAGTGGTGGGCCATGAATACACTTGTGCATAGTTCAGTAGATTAAAATATCCTTGTGATCTTGACTAGAATTGGGCAGAGGTAGACATTTACTTTTGCTGTACATTTATTGCATCTAAACACGCGAAAGATGTGTTAATATTGGTACTGTTTGGGTGAAAAAGCATTGCTGTACTGCCCTCTGCTCTACTGCAAAATTGTAATATCATTCAGGCATCACAAATGATCATAATCATGCCATATTTTTTTTTTTTTTTTTACATTTTCTTTTTTTAGATCCTATTAATATAAGCATAATGGATTGAATACAAACTCCTATGCTTAATTTTTTTTTTAGTACAATTTTTATTCGCTTTGCCTGCTTAATACATATACATCAAAGGCCACTAGCGCTGCCCATCAGCCCCTAAAAGTTCTGCACATAATCTATTGCCCCATATAACTTGTCTATCTGCGCTGATCTGTCGCTTTTATCCCCCCCTCCCACCCCTCACCCTTCCTGTCATGGGGGGGGGGGAGGGTCGTGCTTTGCCCTCCCCCCACTGTCCCTCCACCCCCAGGGATCTCCTGTGATGGGAGGAAGGACGAAAAGGAACAATTCATGGCCCACCTTCCCAAAACAGATGATTTGTTGCGTATGGTGCTAAAAACGTGTGTGTATGTATATATACATACATACACACACCAAATAAAAATATCACTTGTGGGCACATTCATATATATGTGTGTGTAAAATGTGTTTCCACCACCCCACTTTTGTTTCCAAGAAGATAGTTTTGGTTTCTAAACTTCTTAAATGTTTTAAGGTCTCACCTGAAAGTATGATATTTCACTTCCCTGTCTCATAAAAATGTGCCTCTGGGCAATGTCATTGGTGGCATACAGTTACTGCCGTGCATCACAGTGTTTCTATTATTCATCAGCTCAATGACGTGTTACTAATGGCCAATTTTATTTCCCATGGATGCCAAAAGGAATTACTGCAGCATGCCCTATGTTGTGGAAGTCCAGTAGTAAGACAGGTGGTTCTGAACGAGGGGAAACCCTAGTGTAGATGGATTCTTTGGTCGAGTGCAGGAGCGGACATCCGGTGAAATGTCCCGCGGCGAGCTGCCTTGCAGCGAAGTGTCCCAGTAGAGGCTGGCGGCATTTTGGTCGCGGACAACGTCCCATTCCATTTTTATGCTGCATGTCTTGAGTAGGGCTGAAATATAAACTAAACTATTGGTACAGATAATTACTTCAAAGATTATACAGATGTATCATCATCTGTCTAAGGTTTCTTTGAACCTTTTGATGGCCCTTCCTTTTAAATTGCATGGAGTAATGCGTTATTACTTAATATCTACTTTACCTAGTCATACCTGGCTGTTTTGAGAGGTGCCAGCCATGCGTTTTAGTGTGTAATAATGTCCGTGATAAATGGAGAAGGCCGGCATGCATTTACTGTCTTCAACATTTTATAATCAAGCTTCCAATTTAATACTAACCTGATATATTAATTTATGAAAGTGTTGAGTGGAAAAACTTCATAGACCCTACAGAAATGGCTTAATGAATTATTCAGTTAACACTGTACCAACTGAAGTATTTGAACAGAATGCATTTTGCTAGGGTTTATTTTTATTTATTTTTTATGTTAAATGATGAAGCAAGATTTATTTATTTATTTTTTTATCATATCCAAAATATACAAAAGTGCTATAAAAACAAAACACAACAACCTTAAATGGCACAAAATGTAGATGGCATTACAATAAACCCTTCAAGCCCTAGATTCACTTGGGAAGATTGGTTGTATTGTCTGCAATATTTATTTATTTATTTATAACATGTTTTACCAGGAAGTAATACATTGAGAGTTACCTCTCGTTATATTGTATATATATCTCGAGGGAGATTATATTTTTTATATATATATATATATATAATATATATATATATATATATATATATATATATATATATATATATATATAATATAATCTCCCTCGAGTGTAGGCCTTTTGTCCCCAATGCCTGACTCTTAAAAAAGGAGCACAACAAAAAATCTCACAGTGCATACTGCTTTGAATTTGAACTAGTTAAGAGATCATACCTAAATTATGACTATTTATACAGCAGTATTAAGAATGTATTTTAACAAAATCTTTTGGTGGCCTTTTATAACAGGAGGACTTAAGGTAAATACTTTTTTATATGTAGAGTTACTCTATTGACCGTCTTTTAATTTTTTTATTTTATTTAAATGTAAGTAAATAGTACATTATCCAGCTCATCTGTTAAACAGTCTTTCAAATAAATGTTGTGAATAACTGTCCATATAAAAATGCTCAATTACTAAAATATACAGAACCCAATAAATACACTGTACCGTGTATCTGTGTTAATGGATGTAGCACTGAGCTCTGTCTGTGTTTCATGTTCTGTCTCTGGTTTTAAATATATATTGCCATGCTCAGTAGCACTCCGTGACACTCATATGCTTATATATATGTTGTGTTTATTTTGGGGGTTCAATACGAGCTTATTGGGGTTCTGTATGTTTTGCAATTCTGTTCATCTGGTCCTGGCTGAATTTGAGGGTGTCTCCTTCCCAGTTTTGAAGCTCACTCCCTCCCACTTTTAAATGGTTAAAAGCTCACTCCACTTCACCTCCACACTCATGGGAACCTGCATACAGTTTGATTGTGACAAATCTAATATAGAGTGCTTTTCCTGGTAATGTACAGGTTAATAAGAGCTTCAATCAGACTTAGAACTATGCAACTAATTTTGACAGATTTATTATACATCATTCTTCCTGGTAAAGTACAGGTTATTAAGAATTTATTTTAGTGTTAGGACCCTTGAGATGTGGTCTGCCTTGGAGGGGCTCAAGGGCTTACAACACTTTGGCCAAATGGTTAAACTATAAGACAATTTTATTAAAAAATATATATATATATATCATATATAGGCACTGTACCGTGTATCTGTGTTAATGGATGTAGCACTGAGCTCTGTCTGTGTTTCATGTTCTGTCTCTGGTTTTCAATTACTAAAATACTCTGTGATTAAAATTAATCTAACTTGATGGCTTTCCCTATGCCACAGAATTACACATCACAGTTTGTGTTCCTCATGCAGAGGAATTCTTGGCAACAGACACAAATGCCATATTTCTGTTCACAATTTACTTTTGTGCAATTAATATATATTGTGGAGGCTTATTCTGTGGATTATGCAAAAGAGACACCTGCTCATTTAATGTGTTGGTTTGGTTTTGATCCTATTTGTTATTCAAATTCTGTGTTATGAATTTAGTAATGGAATCTCTAATAGGAGTTTTGTTTTCAGATGGCTGTTTCAGATTGGATTATTATGCATTTCATTAACCCTCTTTTGGGGCTGAGCGGTCTGCAACGTATTTCAATTTGTTAAAGAGCCTTCAAAAGTATTGTCATCCTGGCAGCACTGTGCATAAACACACCTGTTTTTAGATCTGGATAGGAGAGCGTTCAATTAGTATGGTGAGCATGTTATGGTGTATTTATTATAATTTGCTATGCTTTTAACTTAGCTGTCACTGAACATCTGACCAGTAAAAGAGCAGACAACGAGTTTCAAATTAGACTTGCCTTTCTGCTGATTGAGGTTAAAAACAAGGTGATGAGAGAACATTTGGCATGAAACAATGGTGGTGCGAAGGAAGGCAAGTAATAAAGTTGGGTAATTAAGTATAATTATTTTAGAAGAGGAACGAGTCCTTAAGAAAAAAAATTGAACAGCTGAAAGACATCAAAGTAGAGGATGGCACCAGAGAAGATAAAAAGATATATACATTATTAAAGATAAGTTCTGTTTATTTAAATCTCGTTGGCTATGAAGATCTTTTGACTGGTAGTAGAAAGTGGCATATGACCATGTATGTAAACATTTCTTATTGGCCAACAATAGATCAGTGCAAAAGTCTTTAGCGTAGACGAGCCGCTAGGAAGGAATTTAAAAGGCCCCTTCCTAATAGGCTACGAAGCCTCTTCCCCTTGCTGCGGACGGTTTCAGCTCCACCAAAATGAAGATGGGTTCACAGCATATTGAATTGGGACCAGAAACTCATGCAACACTTCTCTAAAGTTATTCCCAACCTGTTAAAATGGCTGTCCCGACTCCCACCTGCTTGTACCAGCTTTCTAATGATGTATTTTTTGTGTGTAAAAGGTGTTTCTGATCAATAGAGTGAGCCGCAAATGTCTCGCACAATGTTTGTGTATCTGTATGTTGGTGCCAGGTGTACATGATTGCATCAAGCAATCTATCACCGTTATGTTAAGATTTCTACCTCTTGCATAACAACTCACTTATTTGAAGATCCAGGTCAAATATTAATGAATGCTAAAAAAAAAACTACTTCCACAAGTGTTGGTTTCATTGAATTGAATTTGTAGCTTATCAGGAAGCTAGAAAAAAAAAACTTAACTTTTTTTTTTGTGCTACAAAACAGTGTTGCTAGTCTTTATAAAATAAAGGCTTGATAACAGATGTTTGTGAAAGTCCAGTAAGGATTATGCAAAACCCTGTTTAATTGTATTGCTTGATTTCTGGATCTGTAACTGAAGCTTGGTTCTTTCTAGAAGCAAGTGTCTTTTTTTTGCCTCACAATTTTTCTTTAATGAGGCATCTGACTGTGATACAGTAGCTCATATTCCTAGAAACCCTGAGCTGTGTTTATTCTGCGCAGACCTTGTCAAACAGTGATACATGCTTGTTTGTCACATTGAGTGGGAGCAAAGCTTGAAGCGGAATGATCATGGAAACTAATTTGTAGGCTCATTGGCAACTAAATAACAATAAAACTAAAACTGGTGTTTAAGTAGGAACATAGAATTTGACAGCATATAAGAACCATTTATCCCACCTACAAATGTAGTACTTGTTATTTTAAACTTTCACGTTATTGTGTGATTTTACAAACGCAAGTTTTTACGCATCAGCCGAAACTGCATGATACAAATGTGTTGCCGCTGGTTAACAAATTGCGCAATTTGGTAACATTTCATGCCATCGTATTACGTTTAACGGTCGCTACATCTGTAGTCTGACTATTTTTCTATCTGCTGTTTTAAACCTCAGACCACATTTGATCCTTAGCTTTCTTTATATTTTGGATGGTTTTTTACGCCTGTTCCAAGTATTTTTGACTTCCCTTACTGTATTTCCCTTTATCATCTCAGGGAGGTTTTCATGAATCCACCATCCTTTCCAGGAACTTACTTTCTCACATATCCCCTCATCTTGCCACCCTCCAGCTTCAGGGATGTTCTCACATTTTTTATGCACTTTGTAAAATTGTCAAATATTGGAAGGACGTTTTAATATTGGAGTCTATCCATTATTGCAAAGTTTAGTGGGAAAAAAACTAATGTAAACCTGGCCCTACTACCTCCTTCCACATTACTGTTGGAACTACGATCATCCACCCAGTAGCCCAAGCACGCTGCCTAGGGGTCACACTCGACTCCTCTCTCACATTCGCCCCTCACATTCAAAACATTTCTAAAACTTGTCGCTTTTTCCTCCGCAATATAACAAAGATACGCCCTTTCCTCTGTTGCTCGACTGCTAAAACTCTGACTCAGGCCCTCATTCTCTCCCATCTTGATTACTGTAACCTCCTGCTGTCCGGCCTTCCTGCCTCTCACCTGTCTCCCCTACAATCTACACTACCGACACACTTTATTAAAGTGTGGCCGGTACCGCAAGCCGGGAGATTTCCCGGCTTGCTAGTGGCCGCCCCTCGGCGTGCGCGGTCACGTGTCTTCGGGAGCCTGCGCCCCGTGCACGTGCGTCCAGGGCTCCCCGAGGGACGGCGGCAGGGGGTTCCGGGGGACCCGGCAGCGGTAGGGAGAGCGCCCCGATCGGAGGGCGCTCTTCCGCTGCTTCGGCGCGCGCCCGTCACCCTCGGGCGCGCGCCAGGCTACTGCTGCGGCCAAGAACGGGCAAATGCTCGAATAAACTTGGCCGCAGCAGTATCCTAAATGCTGCTGCCAGAATCACTCTACTCTTTCCTAGATCTGTCTCAGCATCTCCCCTCCTGAAATCCCTCTCCTGGCTTCCAATCAAATCCCGCATCTCACACTCCATTCTTCTCCTCACTTTTAAAGCTTTAAAAGCTCTGCCCCTCCTTACATCTCAGCCCTAATTTCTCGTTATGCACCATCCCGACTCTTGCGTTCTGCTCAAGGATGTCTTCTTTCTACCCCCTTTTTATCTAAAGCCCTCTCCCGCCTTAAACCTTTTTCACTGACTGCCCCACACCTCTGGAATGCCCTTCCCCTCAGTACCCGACTAGCACCCTCTCTATCCACCTTTAAGACCCACCTTAAGACACCTGCTTAAAGAAGTATACGAATAGCACTGTGAACATTTTGAACACATGATACATAAAGCTTGGCCCCCTGCAGACGCACTTACCAGAACTCCCTCCTCCTGTCTCTGTACGTTCTCCCTACCTACCAATTAGATTGTAAGCTCCTCGGGCAGGGACTCCTCTTCCTTAATGTTATGTTTGTCTAAAGCACTTATTCCCATGATCTGTTATTTATATTATCTGTTATTTATTCGATTACCACATGTATTACTACTGTGAAGCGCTATGTACATTAATGGCGCTATATAAATAAAGACATACAATACAATACAATTATGGAAACCAAAGGAGAGAATAAATCCCTGGCATTCCCACTTGGTTCACAAAAGAAATTGTAAACCAGAAGTTATTTATTTATTTATTTGCAGTCCATTTTCTCTGACTGTCATTCATCTGGTCTCCTCTTCCACTATTTGTCCATAAGTCGCCGGGAAAGATGGGGAACCTATAAAGTACCAGGGAAACATCCCTAAGTTCAATGTGAATGCCTCATGATGTCACACAAGCCCTCTATGAGTTTGCCTGCTACTGCTTCATGAGCAATGGCCATGGGGAACAGTGAACCTTCAGCAAAGTTATAATATTGCAGCTATGTACCTAGGAACCATGTATTTTCCACACTTTGGCCTACCCCATTTGACCCAGAGACAGGAGCAGAAAATGCATGTTGTATATAAATAGGGTGGGCATGTCCGGGTCCATGCAGTTACGCCACCCGAAAGAGTAAATAAAGGAAATCCGGTTAACATACTTATAATCAACATTGCAAATATAAACAAATCGATGTTTTTCTGTATGTACATGAGGAACTGCACATTTAATCAGAACGCATGAACTGTTTAATGACTTCAATTAAAATACATTAAAGGTTGCTTGTGTGCGTAGTTAAATGGAAATTCACATCAACAATCCCTTGTTACTATGTGCAAGAAGAAATGAATGCACGTGAGGGGAGGTCTAAAATCTGGCCACAATAAAATCCACAAAGCGCGTCTCATCGGATTTGAACCTCAGAAGCGACATAAAATAGCTATGTACAGACACACAAATATCACACGTCTGTACTTTTTATTCTTTTTGTTTGTGAGCTGTCACCAGATGTTGATACTTTTACTTTTCTTTTTTTTTAAATCTGCATGAATGTTTGTGGCGCTGGCAACTAAATCCATGATCGCGTGGCTGAGTAAATCCATTAGGCTCTCGTATAAAGTATTTTAACTGTAAACATTATAAACTCTGAATCTCTTAAAATGGATGTTAGATGGTCAACAGACGTATCTAGATATTTTTCCATGAAGTTGCTAATTTTAAACAGTCTTCAAAAGCCCTAGTGTGAATTCTTGCTGTACACGTCAGAAGTACCGTGTCTAGTTTGACACGCCACAAGGAGTGTGTGTGTGTGCGTGTGTGTCTGTGTACTGTATATAAATATCTATTAACCTAGATTTGCAAATATCTGTGACAATCAAGTAGAAAATAAAAGAATACATTGAACGGCTTATACCCAGTAGTTGTTGCAGAGTCCTGGGTGACCAGTAGATCTCTCTGCGGAAAGAGATATTTTTAGGCAGTCTTTTTCCCCCACGACCAAATGGCCACTGACGCTTCACAACTCGCCCCTCAGCCGATTCCCCGCTGGAATGCCTGCCCCCCGGCCGATTCTAAGGTAAGTTTTATTACTGTTTAGGGTAGGGGGTTAATTTACAAGGTTTCAGGGTAAGGGCTTAGGGTAGGAGGTTTTAGGGTAAGGGCTTGGGGTAGGGGGTTTTAGGGTAAGGGCTTGGGGTAGTGGGTTTTAGGGTAAGGGCTTGGGGTAGGTGGTTTTAGGGTAAGGGCTTGGGGTAGGCGGTTATAGGCACTTACCTTAGCAGCAGCAGGTTCCAGCAGGGGGGTGAGTCGTGACGAAGTGCCGGCGGCCTTCGCCGCGACCAAATGCTCTAGACTGATCTCTCTTGTCCTTCATATGAGCCTGTAAGTATCCCAGTCCGTGTGAGTCGCTGCTATTACATTCATTTTGTAACAGGAAACAAGGCCTTCTTTTTTTTTTTTTTTAATATAATTACAAACACATTCCTCAAAATAATGATGACCAAATGAGTTAGCAATTAATAATAAATCCTGTTTGAAGCTCAAGTCTCATCATGCAGTATGAAATCAGCACTACAAGCATTTTAAAAAATAAATAAATTTAGTTTAGAGAAGACCAATAATTGAGTCTGAGTGAACAAACCATAATGAACCTCATAGCACTCCCTTTATATATTAGTCAAATTCACATTGTGTGTACAGTATATGTAATATATAAACTTAGTTACCAACATATACATTATATGTATGTATGTATGTATATATATACATACATATAATGTATATGTTGGTAACTAAGTTTTTGTGCTACCCCCTTTAGTCAAGGAGTAAGAAAGGAAAAAATAATGAAAGTGCGTCCATGCGTCTCTTGCAGCTTCCTCAAATTCGTTTCTCTCAAAAACATGCACTTTTCTCCTTTTGCTTGTGGTGTGTATTAACTGCTGACAACAGGATTCTGGGTGTGAACATGCAAATGGCCTAACTAAAGGTATGTCTCTTTAGTCGCCTCGTGTTTTACAAATAATATACATAGACCTTTTGTCTGCTGCACTAACAAAGTTGATTTAGGGAAGTACAGAGCCAGCAATCCATATGGGGACATTTTGGTTTATTAGCTTGGTCTCTAGCTGGGGTATTGTTTCTGACTGCATTTCACCCTGAATATAGGTTGCCATGATCAGCATAACTATTAAGTTAATGTTAATATCTCGTGATCAGCACTTTTTAAAATGCAATTGCTCCTTTTTGTGTAGTATAATCCAATCCACACAGTCATCATTAGTTTGAATGTAAATATTGTATTTATTTTGTAAGCACTGACCAACATCATAGGCAGATAGCCCCCCACTATATATTTTATGAAACATTATGGTTTGTAAAGAACATTGTTAATGAATCAGTTTCCTTGGTTGTGCTTGTTTTTCTAAAATTACATGGTTCCCTATCTAATTTTTATGAGCCTGTACCATTTTATGAGTAATCTATTATTGAATGCAGACATCCAAGAGGTATGGTATTACCTTCAGAAGATTTGTAACCGATATGAAAAAGAGCTATCTAAAATATATTGCCAATACCAGTAATGTATCTTTGCCCTCTGTACTGTTTACATACTGGGTAAATGATCCATGTTTGTCCTGTACTTGAGCCGAGTGCTTGGTTACCCATGTAGTTGGGATATCGGTACTGAAATTGCATGAACTTGGTCACCCTACATAAAGGAGTAGCCTGT
Organism: Ascaphus truei; assembly: GCF_040206685.1. Lineage (NCBI taxonomy): Eukaryota > Metazoa > Chordata > Amphibia > Anura > Ascaphidae > Ascaphus > Ascaphus truei. The sequence goes on along the minus strand of NC_134484.1, from coordinate 365,885,860 downwards.
ACTTACTTGATTGTCATTTATTATGATCTTTTATTCAGTTGAGCAGTTCCCATTTATTTTTTTTACATGATTTGAAAAAATGATGTAAAAAAAAATAATAAAAAACAAATATTTTAAAATATTGAAGGCACAACCATTTTATTTGCAGAACTGCAACAACCCAATGCTATTTTATACAATTTGTTGATGTTTCATAAGTAAGTTAAAAATGTGTGTTTGAGGTTTTAAGAGTACGTAGCTGTCCAATGCTTAAACAATAAATGAGCATTTAGAATTGTTAGAGCTGGAGGTGGTCATCATTTCTCTCGCGAATACAAATGATTTTGCATTAAGTATATGAACCCTTTTGCCTCCCAAAATTGTTTCAGTAGGAGGATTAAGAATATATGCAATTAATATACAACCTTATCTAAAGTAATGAATATCCCAGACTGTCCATAATCATCGAAAGCTTGAGGTAGCCCCACACTCTAGCGCCTTCCAATAAAAAAAAAAAGAAAAGCCTTCGGTGAAATGGAGTATTGTTTTGATCAGCAATAAAACTTTGTCCCCAAAGTTTTGTGCCTGGAGAATGTTAAAGCAGCAAAACATGTGAAATCTTATGTGGTTAAAAAAAAAAAAATCCTTTCTGAAGTATTGAGATGTGGATACCCTGCTTTTCTGTGCATTTAGTTTTAGGGGGTTAGTCTTGGTACCTGTCACGTACAGCACACCTGTGAGCATGTGACCCGAATATGGGACAAGGGTTAATACACCGCTATCTAGCTGACCCACTTTTAACCTTCCACAAAGGTTCCTCCATTGAGTAATATTTCCCTTTAATCCGTTCTAATATATCATCTGTCATGAACAGTACACTTGTGAGCACGTGACTTAGATATGCAACCAGGGTTAATACACTTAGCTACTGTAGCCAACTAGCCTCCGCAAGGTACTTGAAATGAATTATGATTGCAACCGAGTACAGGGTAAATAATATCTATACGCTGCCACCACCAACGAAATATCAAAGATGAAATTTGTAGTCTCCGGTTCCTGTTTATTAAAGATAAATATGCACTTAACAAACAAAAATCTGTAGGAGCAAAATGTGTCTGAAAATGTACTTAACTCTACACAAAGAGTTCAAACCGTTCATTCAGAGCACTAAGCATCACTTAAGATTTTTTGTTTATCTATCTATAGATGTATTGATAGATATTAGCTACTGTAGCCGCACAGGAAGGGTCTTTACCTCTCATAAAAACATGTCTATGTAGTTTGAAGTAAAACTGTAGTCACATTAACCCCTGAAGTACCAGATTGATTAAAATACTTAATATCCACCACATTTTTTACTGTGCCCTTTGGCATACAGTATTTAACTAGAAAAGCTGAAATAGTTTGTCTTTAAAAAATAAATACAATATTTGTGTTTCCGTCAGAAAAATATTAAAAGTTCTGTCCTTCCTAGGAATAGACCAGTGACCGATTTTAGGCTTTGAATTGTTATATATATATATATATACATACACACACACACGTCGACAAATCACCCAAAAATCTACTCGCCACCTTGTCCCGCCCCTAGTCTTGCCCCGCTTTAAAAAATAAATAAATTCTTAGTAAGAACAACATTCGTTTTTGACATAAGTTTATTTATTGTATTACATTATTCTACAATTAGTCCTGTTACGCGTGTATGTGTGTGTAAATGTCGGATTTACAAAAAAAAGCCAGATGTGAATGACTAGTTTCCTGCACCCTTTATCCAATGTCTGGATGCCCCCGCTTTACAATATCTAAAGCAGCAATCCCGCCTGGGATCTTCCTGATCCACAGTCCCTCAATGTCCAGGTACCTCATTCCCGCAATGTTATAAGTTGGAGGAGAGGCGTTCCCTACCTGTCTTCTGGGTTAGGGGGGATTCCGATGTCTCCTGTCTGAAGCTTGAGAGTCAAATCTGGAAGAAAGCAGTATAGGTTATTTTGGTGTAGTATAGGACAGTTAAGATAGAGAGAGTTGGGGAGGGGGTGACTGACTGGGGGGGTACCTCTGGTGTCACACACACACTCCCATACACGGGGGGGTGGGGGGGAGAGAGGAAAGGCCGCAACCAGCACCACCACACTCCCCCCATCTCCCGCTCCGCTGGACCGGGGGGGAAGCGGGGACCTGGGGAGACATCCCCGCTCTCATCTCCCGCCCTGCGGTCTGACACGGGGACAGGAGGGGACATCCCTGCTCCCATCTCCCGCCCTGTGGGCTGACACAGGGAGCGGGGACCTGAGGGGACATCCCCGCTCCCATCTAACGCTCCGCGGGCTGACACAGGGACCGGGGGGAAGCGGGGACCTGAGGGGACATCCCCGCTCCCATCTCCCGCGGGCTGACACGGGGACCGGGGGGGGGGGTGGAAGTGGGGACCTGGGGGGACACAGCACCGGGACGGTTGGGGCTCGGCCCACCGCAGCCTCCCGACCCGGGATAGCTACCTCGGCTCTGCAGGGGGTGGTGTGTGCGTGTGTCCCCCTTCCCCGGTACCTGGTCCATTGCCGCTGCCTCCACCTCATGTCCTCCGCCTCATGTTGGCATCAGCACTCTCCCCTCAGGCCCCGCAACACTCCTGGTGGCTCCAGTCTGGTGCCTGCTCCTCCCACGCTCCTGTTGGATGAGGCTAAGGGGGGGGGCTGATACTGCTCATGTGGCGCGCTGCTTTAGCCGCGCGGCCATTTTAAGTGCAGTTGGAGGAGAATGCCAAAATGCCGCCCCTCCGAAACAACTCGCCAGGGGGTAAAATGCAGTCGCCCTGGGCGTCCATGGGACTGTATTTGTCGAACACTGTATGTGTATATGTGTATATATATATATATATATATATATATATATATATATATCTATATATATCTATATCATTGTAAATATTGTGAAAGATTTAATATACTGAACGATTTACTCAGTTCCTCCACATACTCCCTTTCGTGTGATCTGTGTGTCATTAATACTTTTCTAGCAAGTCTTGATGTCGAATAGAGCAAGTTAGTGATATGCGCTCCAACATTTGGTTCCAGTCTTCTTAAGACAATTCAATAATATATGTCCTTTTTTAGACACAAAAGGATAAGCTGCTGGGGCTAGTGAGGTGTATAAACAATAACAATAGCACTTTTGATAGCAATAAAGTCAATAACAGGCTGTCTCTGTCCCTGAAAGCTAAAGGCTGAGAATGGTAAACTCATTGGGAGAGTCCTAGACTCACATAGATTGTAATAATGTACTCACATATTGTTGCTCCAGTCCAGTGTATCTTGTAGGTGTGCAACCAGGAGAAATAGTAGAAATCCAAAGGAAAAAACACTCCAACGCACAGCCAAAATAGAGTGGGTCCCAAACAAAAATAGTAAAAATAAATCTTTATTAGTCCATATTAAAAAACGGAGGTTAAGTACCCTCCTACGCGTTTCGTACCCACTGGTACTTTATCAAGGAAGTACGAAACGAAGTACGAAACCAGTGGGTACGAAAAGCGTAGGAGGGTACTTACCTCCGTTTTTTAATATGGAGTAATAAAGATTTATTTTTACTATTTTTGTTTGGGACCCACTCTATTTTGGCTGTGCGTTGGAGTGTTTTTTCCTTTGGAAGTCTTGATGTCGAGTCTGTACAAGCATTATCAGTAACGATGTTATAAAACTTGTCAACATTGTTTTACTCTCGTTGACTGAAGTTTGCTAATCACAATTATTTTGTAACACAATTGCTAGAATATTAATAGACACGCTGTTTTTTGTCTTTGATAGTAAATTCTACCAGCAGACCCAAGGCACCGTAATGGGGACTGCATGTCCACCAACACGTGCTGTATCTAAGCTGGTGGAGTTGGGCAACTGCTAGTTAAAAAAAACTAATGGCATTATACAGACCATATAGATCTGTGGATTAGATACGGGGCGCACAATTTTTTTCTTTGCACCCTCTGCCTTCTTGACCCCCGCCCCCCATACATTCTGTCTGGCTTCGGCGGCGTCATTTGACATCACGGCGTCATGTGACTTCGCGTTGCCATTTGGCCCCGTGTCGTCGTTTGATGCCGCACTGTCATGTCGCTGTCGGAGAGCAGGTAAGAGGCAGTTAGTTACACAGGCCTCGACGCTCCCCTGACATTTTATTTAAATGTTGTGGGGAGGAGCGTGTGGCCTCTGTAAGCGCCGTGCCAACCCCCCCCCCCCCAGAAAAGATCCTCCAGCTTGGCAGGATATGGATCTGGATGCGCTGTGCTTAGCCCTGCCCTCCGAACGCGGACTTTAACAGAGGTTCCTGCTGCTTGCCAGATGTTTTTCAGGCGTTGGACGCCTGGTTTGGACTCCACCACGTTCCCCAGGTACCCTTGTGTCGTCCCATTAACATCTCGGTTGTGCTCCATGGAGGTCGGTAGAGAATGGTGTGCCATCCCTTCTCCTGCTTGGACTCTGGCACTTCAGCTGAGCAGTACACTCCACCTGTGCTCATGTTATCTTTACTGCGATTTTACATAATTTGTTTGTGAGTGTGCATTTTTAAGGTTATTCCAACCTATTTATTGTTATGAACTGTATTAGGTTATGGGGCATGCGCTTCTGTTTTATAGAACAGTTTGGAATTTGGTTAATTCCACAGAAGCAGCTCAGACCTCAAAGCTCTCATCTGGGCCATCCACCCTATATCCTTTTTGTTTTGCATTCTGGCATTTTTCAGTGTGATTTACAGGCATACCCCGCTTTAAGTACACTCACTTTAAGTACACTCGCAAGTAAGTACATATCGCCCAATAGGCAAACGCCAGCTCACGCATGCGCCTGTCATCACGTCCTGAACAGCAATACTGGCTCCCTACCTGTACCAAAGCTGTGCACAAGCGGGGAGACTATAGAGCCTGTTACAAATGCGTTATTTACATCAGTTATGCACATATATAACGATTGCAGTACAGTACATGCATCAATAAGTGGGAAAAGGTAGTGCTTCACTTTAAGTACATTTTTGCTTTACATACATGCTCCGGTCCCATTGCGTACGTTAATGCGGGGTATGCCTGTATTTCATTTATTTGGTTAATTGTGTATTGAATATCTTTTAGCACTGATTGTCCATTATTTGCCTATATATAGGCGTGGGACCTCGGTAAGCGCTGCACCCCCCCAAAAAAAAAACTCCAGTGGTTTGTGTCCAAGACAAAGTTGTGTCAAACATTGTAACCAGATACTTGGATATATTGATTAAAGACAGTTGAGATGGCCGTAAAGTCTAAAGAGTGTTACTGGTCAGCTGAAATACAGACCTATCACATTGGATAATGCTTCTGCCTAGATTTCCAGATAAGAAAGTGAATCAGGGCACGGCAGATTTTCTCAAAAAATAATTTATTGGCCACTTTACTTGAAAAAGTCTGCTAGAGGAGTCGACGCATCGCCTATGTTTTTGGCGCAATACATTATTTTTTGAGGAAATCTGCAGTGACCTGATTCACTTTCTTATCTGGATCCAACGTCGGATTACCAACAGGTTTTCCCTGGTCCCAGAAGCACTGGTTTTCCCTGGTCCCAGAAGCACTGGTAAAAGTAGAATTTGTTTTTGTGTATCTGTGTGCAGCATATATGTGTATATTCTGCCAACATTATAAAAACCATTTGTTACTCGGAATCGATGCTGAATTTCCTGCCATAGTGACTGAAATCATTCTTGTGTTAGCACAGAATTTAGTGATACACTTACATTGGCACAATATCTCCTTGCCTATTGTTTTGAAATGTATGGACATTTTATTCATCTATCATTTGATTAAGTTTTCCTGAATCTTATTGAGTTCATTAAGTCACGTTTTTTTTTATTGTTATGAAACATTTGAGTGCATTCAAAATGAATGCTGGGATTGCCTTAATCCACAATGTTCATCTGTATTGAGCAGGCCTTTGCATAAGTAAGGCAACTACTGTACCAGTCTTGTCAGCTAATAGTCCTTATAGTGGTGCTCAGAGTAAAGGACGCACTTCAATTGACAGACACCTTGTAGCTATTCCACAATGCGGTCTGGAAGTCCAGAAAACCCCATGACTTTGTAGCTTGCATGTTTTCTAGGGGAGATTGTGTCTTACGCTCCTGTGGAGTTTTGAGCACGGTCTGGCCTTATGTGGAATGCAAGAAGACAAGTCCTGTTCTATCGCTAATGCTGCGATGACATGATCGTTCCAAGGAGGGGTCACTTGATCACTAAATTCCAGATTGGGCGGTGACCCCTCCCATATACTCAAAGGGTTAATCTCCAAAAAGAAAACCTTCCAGATTTGTTGCTTTAAGCAATGTTATATTTATTAACATTGAAAAATTGCTTACAATAATGTATTTATTTTGTGAGCGGAGTGGGGATGGTCAGTTTGTTTTTATTGATGGAAGGGAGCTGATGCAACATGGGACTATAGTTGACTGGTATCTGATTATAGAATAATACACCACATGAGCAGCATAAATCCCCTTTAAAGTTGCTTTTTTTTTTTAATAGTAGTCCTTTATATAAAAATGCATGTAAAAATGTAATGGATGTTTTAAAGGGCAATGATACAGAACAGGGATATCTGGACTCACAAGGGGTCCTGTTCAATTTCCAGGGACACGTGCCAAAATTGCTCAGTCCTTATTTCCGCTAAGACAGCCCTGACATACAGAAAACAACACATTAGTGCAAATCTGTACCCAATGCAGGAAAGGGGATTTTAGACACAGGAAGTCTACTTGGAAACCTGTAGCAGTGATCTGCAGCAGGAGACATATATTCATTTCCTATACACGGATGTTGCTCCTGCATTTAAGGGCAAATTATAATGCTAATTTGTATTTCATATAGCGCTTTTCTCCCAATGGGACTCAAAGAGCTTCAAAATTACAGTATAGTGCGTGGTACGTAGCACATAGGATTTACACAGACATAGTCCCTGCCCAGTCTGTGTTTGGTGCCTGAGGCACAGGGAGATAAAGTGATTCATTTTTTAAACAAGGCAAGAGAAAGTTGGGATATTTTTGTAATTCATCATTCATGCTGTTTGGGAGAGCAAAGCATGTCACTATTGGACCCTAACATGATGCCCACTGCATATGATAACCAGGACCACCAATGGGGGTGAGGAAAGCCAAGACACCTGCCCCGGGCCCTGTGGCAAAAGGGGGCACAGCCAGCTGATCCCAGAAGACTGGTTCGGCAGCTCGTCGAGGCCCTTCCTCTTATGGGCTCGCAAGTACACAGGGCTTTTGCAGCCCACTCCTCCTCCAACGAAGCACCCTCTTCCCACCCGCATAACCCAGGGCCCAAGTCAAGGCTTTAATCCTTCATCCCCCTCCCCCTGGGAAAGCTGTAGCGCGGCCTGATAAGTGACCAGCTAATGCTGTGTGTGTGTAAAATCATTTTGAGGCCACTGAAGGGAAGCTTAGATAGTCGTTCTGGTAGTAAAGGTCACGTGCTGCTAGAGCTGTGCATAAGGCAACACACCACTTGTAATTCTTCATCTGCTGTGCAACCCTAAATTAAGGATCAAAACCCTTGTTTAATATGGCTTTTTATACAGCCGTTTTTGTCTACTTTGTTAAATCAAAATGGTTCAACTTGCAACTGAGAAACACAGATGATTGCTGTATCTAAGCCACTATTACTCTCACCCCTCATTGCATTTGAGGCCCTTCTTCTCAGTGTTTATCAACTGAATCAACTAGATAACATATCTTTGCAGTAATTCAAGTCAAAATGATTACCCACAAAGCTTGGAGTAACAATAAAAAAAGAATGCAGAAGTTGTATAGTTAGAAATAGACATTTTAGCATAGGAATAGAAAGTGAACATGAACCAGAAGTCTACACGTGCTCTACAATCTTGCTTATTTTGGTCTTGTTGCTTGTGGGGTTTTTGTTTGTGCTAAAACAAAAGGATACGTTAACACTAAAAGCTACAATGGCGCGTAATGATTTTCTTTTACCTGTTAATTTATGTGTTAATATAAAGGTATTGGCAAAATATATTGAAAATACAATTAAAGTTCAAAATAATTTAACATTTACAAAAATGAAGCCGCAAACATTGTTAATGGATATTAAGCCTGCGGTGCAATCAGAGGACTAAGACTGCACTTATACTTACCGCGACGGCACTCAGCGCCGTCACCAGTACTTGAAGTCCGTTGCGCAACGGTGCTGCGTAGTGACTTGAAGCTCTGAAGACAAGGGATTGTATTGGAGAGCGATGTGTCACGCTGTGCTCACCACAAACAGGACGAGACCCCGGTACTGAGATGGGAGTAGTAACAAACACCAGCCACAGGCACAGGGGCCACGTCCGGAGTGTAGGTTTGTCTTGACAGCAGGGTCAGGGATGTAGAGATCAGAGTAGTCTATACTTGCCAAGTTCAACGTAGGAGATATCCAGAGCGTAGAAGGTACGTTTGCCAAAGTCAGGGGTGGAGAGTGGTCGAGGTGCAATGCCGAGTTCAGGATTAGAGAGGAGCGAGGAGTCAGGTAGCCAAGATCAGGAGCCAGAGGTATGAGTAGTCAAAGCAAGCCGGTTCGGTACACAGAAGATCAAAAACTGGAACAAAGCAACAGGACAGGAACAAGGCAGGTACAGCAAAGGTAAACACAGAGTAACAAGAATCTATGCTCAGCCAATGTGCCTATAACATTGGTGAGCATATATAGGCTGGATCAGCCAGTCCCCATGGGGGGTGGAGCGGGGGCGCGGCCTCCGCGGTAGCTGTGATAGGTCCAGGGCTCATTGAGCAGGTGTAGCTGTTTGTGCAGCTAAAGAATGCATCTATGAGCAGGTGCAGCTGTTAGTGCAGCTAAAGAGTGCATGTAAGAGCAGGTGCAGCTGTTAGTGCAGCTAATGAATCTTGACACGGAGCTTGGGGGCGTGGTGCACGTGTCACATGCGAGCTTTGCGCGCAGTCAGTGTGCGTCATGATCCGGGGGCGGAGCCAGAGTCCACGGCGTCGGATGACGCCATTTTGGCGCGTGTGCATGCTGCGCGCGTCTGGTAAGGAATGTGGTCCATAGGCACCCCGCGTGTGCGCGGTGGCGCTCGAGAGGATGCGCGGAGAGGCTTTACTTCGGTAATCCTTACATGATGACAGTGTGGTGTCACGTGAGCGGTTCGGTCAATGAGGGCGAACCGCTCACGGCCACACCCTTGACGCCTCCCGAGTGTCTCCTGAACCAAAGTGCAACTATCGCTATAGCGACATGTGACGTCACGCGGTCGCGTCGCTGCAGCCATTACTATAAACTTAGCCTTAACCTTGAGACTCCAGATCCTAATATTGGTAATTGCTGCAGGTAGTAAGGCAGCGTACACAGATAACCGTGTATTTATAAAGCTATAGTTTTAGCAGCTGGAAACTGCACAGCTACAGCTGGAGCTACCAAATCTAGCCAATATTTAACTGATAATAAAAACTTGACATTGCAGAAAACAGTATAGCTTTCATTAACAGTACAGGAATATCATATTCTGAATCCTATTAATATTACGAATTTAGGATTTTGTAGTTGATATCACTAAGATTAATTAGGAATTAAATTTACATTGTATACAACAGGCAGCATTGATTTTGGGAGTAATTCATATTAACTTGTATATCTTAGTACAAAAGACTCTGCATTATAAGAGTTATCTTATGTCTCCCTAGCAATATGACCACTTGTTGCCCCCTAAAGAGAGATGGTTGCAGGCAAGTCACTGCCTTATTGGTAATGCCATTTCTTTAAGCCCTATGATTGACCTATAATATTACTTTATTATAGCTTCCTATTAGAGAAGTGTGATTATTTTTAGCAGATAAGTACACTACAAAAATAACTAACAATCTGTTATTTTCCCATGCATTAAAGATCAATAGCTTGCTTGTAACATCAGAAAGTTTTTGTAGTTTCACAAATAGCATGTTTGTGGCTTTCCTTCCCAATTACCCCAAAAATAAAATATTGTAATAATTTATTTATTTATTTATAAAATATTTTACCAGGCAGTAATACATTGAGAGTTACCTCTTGTTTTCAAGTATGTCCTGGCCACAGAGTTAAGACAAATAATACATGCTTACAAATACAGTTACATAATGAGCAGGGTATACATTATATACAAGACATTGCATGCACAGTTAAAGATAATTTATATTATGGGCGTATGAAACAGTTACAGACCAGAATGTTGTTATATATATATTAAAAAAAAAAAATCATTGAAGCAAATCTGTTTTTAACTTGTGCTGTATCCAGAGCTTGGAAAGAGCAAAGCCACATACCACAGAGTCCTTTTTTGGTATTTGCTGAAGTTAGAATTGAAAGCATGCCATGTTTCCCAAATCTTCAGTTCTGTGATCCCGAGTATGTGCAGGCTCCCTGCACTGATTGGCTGGGAGCTAGAGTGTTCATCTCTTTAAGCACACCATCATAAAGCAGTCACGTCCTCTACTGCAGAGGTCTGCACAGAGTGTATTGCATTACACTGTATCAGTCAAGGACATGCTCTGTTCCTAGGCAATCGGCATGGAAAGAAGCCAGATGACATCTGTAAGTCCAATTCTGATCTGTACATTTCCTTCTTAAAGCAAGGTCATCAAATGTGTGTTTTTAACTATTGTGCCTTTTGGTTTACTGGAGGGATATATATAGATCTCATAATCGTAATCTTCTAATTCCTTTGGGTCTTTTTCTTCCTCTCGTCTGCATTACAGCTTTTAGCGCTGGTGTATGCTTTGCATGTTCTTTCTCTCAAAGGAGAAGAGCGAGAGCTTTGGCTTTCATTGCGAAGTGCATGTATTGCAGAAATAATAAGTTTTGGTTTTTGCAAAGGTAAATTGGTGAACATGAAATGGCTAGATGTCCTGTTAACTACTTCAGGACTATAAACATTCTGCAAGGATAATGAGGTCTGAAGTGAGTGCAGTGTTCTTAAACCTTATTTTGGTTAAGGAACCCTACAATTATTTTGTCAAATTCTGAGGAATCTAAATCCTACAGTGTGTCAGAGATCAGATACATTGTTAGGAAACCCCCAACCCTCTCCAATAGCGTGTCTGAGATCAGGTGCATTGTAAATTCATCTGTATTTGGTACAATTTTCAAATGACCTGAAAATTGCAGGAAACCCTCAGACGCCCGGGGAACTCCTGTTGAAAAACAGTTGGTGTAATGCAGTTGCAATTTCTATTGTTTGTTATCAATGATAAGTTACATGTTTTTTATTCCCTTTGTATAAAGGATTTATTTGCTGCGAGAACAAAGGCAAAATACAATCTAGCTGTCACTGTCTTCTAAAAATGTTTCAAAATGACATTGATCGGCTTTAGGTTTAAACTAAGCTGATTTTGTGCTTGGAGGTAATCCGTTTACAGTTCAATGTCTGTTTTTGTTTTGTGGATGGGGAGGTACCTGGGACGTCCCCGGTTTGACGCATTCTATGCAAACATTATTCTTAACCTTTGCTGTGTCAGAGATGCATATCCAGCAATGAAGAGATGTGTTTGGGCATTGATTATAATTGAGGTATAGAGAGATTTACAAAAAACAATTACACTTGTTTGTGTTTCCTAATAAACCGCGTAATCGTGAATAGTGTTACAGGAAAAAAATGTATAATCTGAGCTGTGAGAATAAAAACGTCCCCTGAACGCAGAGCGATGCGTAGTATGGGTTCATCAGTCTGTTTGTCTGATTTCGCAATTTCTAATGTTAATGTCACAAAACTGCATTTTATAGCACTTTTATTCTTTTACTGTGCACAGGTGTTGGCAGAATGCAGAATGTATTCATTTATATTAAGCATTATACAAGCCCAGAAACTTTAATGAGCTTAATTTTAGTGCTAAAAATCATGATTTAACTTTAGCTTCTGAGGTTACAATAATGACCGTTTAGACTGCATTGGGCTCTTGGTAGAGCTCCATTTTAACCTCCTAGACATTTCATATTTCAAGCACTTGTATGTCCTGAACAGAGCATCAGATTTAAAAAAAAGATTTGGAAAGGGCAAGGAGAGATCTGTTCAAGTACGTAAAAAGAAAATACGATGTCAAAACAATTTCACAGACTGCTGCTTTAAACGCCATTTTCCTGGTGTTGTTTGAAAGTTCATTGTTACTGGTATGATCTTAAACCTCATCAGATGCAAGAGAATTACATTCTGACTCCGTGTCAGGACTGCAAATCAAGCCCAGGTGATATTCTATCCTACTTGGGCCTTGGCTCACGCAGTGTGCGTAGCTGCTAGCATTCATACTGCACCCCCAGGGTATCCAGCCTCTGCTTTATGGAGCCCTACCCAAGCCATACTATCTGTGAATAGAACTTGTTTACCAACCTGCAAGAAAAACAATAACATGTGCAACAAATCTAAAACTGAGGTCCTATAGTGCAAAGGAGACAAAACAAAACCCACAACATACTGTATTATGTAATCACAGGGATAATCCCCACTTGGATGGAAAAACTCACATGAGGATAAATCTTTAGGGCACATACCTGGAAATCCCACGGGATAAGAGGCCTTATCCTGTGGGATGTCCAGTTATATGCCCTAAAGATTTATCCTCCTGTGAGTTTTTTTTTGTCCATGTGGGGATTATCCTGTAATTACATATGATACGATCTTGTGTTTGTTTACAAACCTAATGGTTACATTTGTCAGGGATGGGACCTGTGTCTGTGTATTTAGCAACAAGAAGGAAAATAATATTAACATGTGTTCTCGTCATGGCTTTATTTATTTATTTTTTCCATTTAGATTTTCAGAAACTTGTTTGTAACCTGATCCCATTTGTAAATAAAGCATTTTGTAAGCCTCTGAGAAAAGGTGGTTTTAAGGAGCAATCCATGCAACATCCCACATGGGTTTTGTAAGAGAAATCAGCTCTGTAGTATTAGATTTTTGTTGTTGTTGTTGTTGTTGTTGTTGTTGTATTCAACTCTTAATACCATTTTTTAAAATTGAGTTTTATAATATACTGAGCATTCTTTGATTTATATAGCTGGGGGGCGCAAGGTTTTCTGGGGGGTGCGGCAGTTGCAGAGGCCCCGCATTCTCCCCCAAGGCATTTAAATTAAATGCCGTGGAATCGCGTTGGTCCCCTGCAATGTCACCTACTTCACTTACCTTGTCTTCGGCAACTCGGCGTCAAATGTAACAATAGATAATGTTACTTTAGTAATATAAGAATACATTGTAGCTGCTGAGTTACACTGAGTGAAGGATTGATTGAAACTGAAAGGCAGCCATTTAGTGAACCCTGGGAAACAGGATTTTGCTGATCGATCACGAACCAATCGATCGGCAGCTTAGGTAATTCGTTTTCAATAAAGGTAATCAAAAGCTGCATATATTAAAACAAAAGCTTAATTTTATTAATTTTTTTAAATGCTGCTTGGATTGCCTGTTTAATGTAATGCAGGTTGATGCATAGCTGTAACAAATCATTTCTAATAGCTGTTTTTCACCACTTTGTATAAATAATTGTTGTATGAATATTTGATGTACATTTAAATCAGCAGTTACCACACTCCACCTCCGCCCTCTTTTATTTCGGAACCACGGACCTTTTGATTCCCGAGATACAGTATTTGCTGGTAAAAGTAGCCCCAGCACTTCCTGGTATTTAAATACCCCGCATCACGCCAGCCAATAGGTAGCTACTACGGATGACATTGCAACCTCCTATTGGTTCGCGACAAAGTAGGAGATTTGCTTTACCACCCTGGTTAAAATTAAAAAAAATAATCAAACCATCTATTGGGCAACTGCTTGTTTAAAACCAAAATTGTTGAAACTTGTTAAGAACTTTTAGTTGGAGTAACAGTAGCTCTGTGTCCAGTAGTCTGTCTCCGAGCACTGAAGTTGAGATAAATGTTGCTTGTTCTGTATTAGTTTTTATGGTTGTTATTGCTCTTGGCACATGTACATGTAGTTGTTATATTAGTGTATGTCTTTGTTTTTTTTTTTTTTTTCAACTTAAATTTTATTGCGTTTCACAAGCAATAATACAACTTTTCAAAGTAGAAAGAATGGCGAAAGAGTGGGTCAAAAAGTGATAAAGAAATAATTTTAATGAGTCCATCTTAAAAAAAACAGAGTTGTAGCAAACCTCCTACGCGTTTGGTATATTGGTGTATTCAATTCCAGTGAATATTATTTTACAATAGTAGTTCTGGGACTATCCCAATGAGGTTTTGAGGAGTGTGCTCAAATCCACTAAGGCCTCGGGCATAAGCGCTGACCCGTGCTGAGGTGCGCTGCTGCTCGGCACTGAGCCCCTGCTGCCGCACTGAGAGTGGCTTTAGCAGTGGCTCGCGCACGCGTCCGCACGCTTGGGGAAGCGTATGTCTCACGGAGGTTTCAAATTTGGCGCTCGCCGGAGCGCAGGGCCGGTCACGTGAGCGGTTCGCCCAATGAGGGCGAACCAGCTCCTTGACGTCACTGGCCCGCCCCCAGACCCGCCCCCGACACGCCCACGGACGGCGCGCTGTGTAAAAGGCCAGGGAAAGCACCGCTTTCCCTGAGCCTCAGCGCGCCTCCGCCCGCATAAAATCACTATGTCCCAGGCCTAACTCTCATCCTTCAGGGTTATTTTGTCTCTTCTAAGGACTTCATTCTTCCTGAGAATCACACTGGTCATATTTAAAACTAGCCTCAATACCTGTGCCTCTGCACAATATTGAATGTACCTACACGTTAGGATCCAGCGCTTGAGCGCCTATACTATTAAACTGTCTTTTTTTCAAGTTTTCAAAGTATATCTGGTAGATGGAACATATTTAATTAAATGACCATGAAAACAAAAAAACTTCAATTCAAAATTACATCACACAAAATGGTGAAGAAGGGGTGGGGGATGGGAGGTTGTGGTCCGAGGTCTGCATCCTTGATTTATTTATATTTCTTTATGCAATGTCTCTGGTCTCATCGTCTCCCTGGCGTCTCTTCTCCTGCTCAGCCTACTCTTTTATCCATCTAAAACCTTCAGCTCGCTACTCCATAGCCCCAATCCGACCGCCCATCACAGGAGAACGCATTCCCTTCTATTAAAGCCAAGCGGTAGCATTGTTCACCCCTGGAATATCTGTCTGGACCAGCCACGGATACCAGACTTTTTGGAATTTAGTTCCAGTGTCATTAACCAAACTTGTAATTTTAATCTGGCAAACAAACCAAACTCTGGGCCTCATGCAGAGAGCATAGAATTTTAAAAATGGCGAATTTCATAAAAAGTAGCTTTTTTGGAGAGTTTTATTCTCCATATGCAGAAAAGTGCGAATTCTGCTATGTTTAACATGGATGCGTGTGGCGAGTTTAAATTGGCGAGATGCGCGCTTCAGAAACGTGTAAAAACAAATTCGCGCCTTTTTTTTCCCCTTTACTATAGGCGGCGAGCGCCATCTTGCCATATTTTCGTGGCGCGGCAAAAATGCGAGAATCGCGCCTTTTTTTGGCGCGAACAGCCGCTACTTGCCGTTCGCACCTCTCTGCATTCGGAGAGTTTTAAAAATGGCGCGATGGAGGTTCTCGCCAGCCGCGAGGCGAGTTTTAAACATAGAAATAAAAAAATGGCGCGTTTTTCGCAACTCGCCATTTTATGCCGTTTTCTGAGGGAAATTGAACAAAAAATGGCGAGTTTTGAAATAACGATGCTCTCTGCATGAGGCCCTCTGTTTCTAATTTTGTCAATGGATGGAATTTCTGTTTCCAAAATGCTGCGATCTCGCACCTCGTTGCTGTTGCAAAATACACAACCAATTTGTTTTCCCCTCTGGCTAGTCCCTGAGGTGGTCTCATTCTTCCTCTTCCAATGTGTCCCCCAGGTCCGATTCCCATTGGGACATGTACCTTAGTTTACTTGAGCGGACTGCAGCAGGACAGACCACCTCCCGGTATATTACAGAGATTAGTCCCCTTGCGTCTGTTTCCCGAATACAGCGCGTTTCAAAATTTGTCAGAGGTGGGCTTTGCGTAAATTTAGTATAAAATGCACGGATCTGGAGATAACTAAAAAGCTCTGTATTAGGGATGTCTTTTTCTCACTTAATTTGGTCAAACGATTTTATTGTGTTCCTGCCCTGCAGATCCTTGAGTCTCAATAACCCTTCCTGTTTCCAAATTCGAAAATGCTTGCTATTCAGTCTCGGAGCAAAATCTGGATTGCTAAATAAATTTACATCTAAATAAATAACATCTAAATTTAGTGGCCTCCCAAACTGCTAGTGAATTGGTCCTTGAGGGTAGCGGATCTCGGATTAATTGATAGATCTTTTTAGGGTACCAAATTTAGATTGCGTAACTCAATAGGAGCACATAGCTCCCCTTCCACCCATCTCTTTAGGTCAGGGTCTGTGTGCCACTGAGAAATGTGGCTCAATTGTGCTGCTTTGTAATATAACAAGTAAGGTACCGCTAGCATTACCCCCCCCCCCCCCTACCCACCTGCTGCTAGCCTCGTTAATATTTTCCCTCTAACGCTCGGTTGTTTATATCTTCAAATGAATTTAGAAATTAAAGATTGTTAGAATCGCAAAAAATGCATCAAAAAAGTCAGGATCATTTTCGCAAGGGGTGTAGACGTTCTGTATTGGTCCTGAATTGTTCCTACTAGGATTACAAATCTTCCATCCTTATCTCTCTTACATGTCTCTACTGTGAAAGACAGTCTGTTATGAAACAGTATTGTTACATCCTGTTTCTTAACCTTAGCTGATGCAAGATAATATTGCCTGAAATTCTTATCTATATACTGTATTTTGAGAAATTCGTCCTACTAAAATGCGTTTCTTATAAAAGAATAATATCTGCCCTTTTCCTTTTATAATCCGCAAAAGCAACCCTTCTTTTTCTTTGACTTTTAAGACCATTAATGTTGGGAGAAATAAGGTTTATAGCCATCTGGTGTTATCGTGTACATTGCTTACACCCCATACCAGACCTTGCAGGGGACACAAGGAACGATGTCGATTCTGAATTCTTCTTCCAGTCACTCCGACCTCTTGGCCAGGGAAGGGAATGGGGGAGGGAGCAGATAGAAGGGTAGACAAGAAAAAAAATACAAACAAAATGCAAACTGAGTCCCAGTCGGCCACATTTGACCTTGACCCAATGCCCGTAGGCAAATAACCTCCTCTAGACTTTGTAAGAAATTGGTCCAGCGTCTTGAGTGACCAGAGCACTCAAGTTCACTAGGGTCTTGATTGGCGATATGGGTTAGGCTGAGTCCCCGCTGGTGCTGAGCGCACTGAGTGGGCGTCACTTGCGACGGTTACTTACATATATCTATATAAGTCCCCGCTCACGCTTACCCACGGTCGGCGCTTAGGTAAACAAAAAAATACTTTCCAGCGTGCTCAATGCCACCCCCCGGCCCCCGCGCGCAAATGCCAGCTCCTGCTTGGAGCGCTCTCCAAGCATGAGCGTGCTCCGCGCCAGCGGGGACTCAGCCTAAAGCCCAGATCGCCTAAGACTCGGCGCATGTGAACAGCCAGGGTAGTCCCACCCCCCTCCCCCAAGCAAGTCAAATATCTTAAGTCCTCATTATCAAAACCACACAACCACAGAACATTTTTAAACAAACAGTACTTTTTAGACACACTTCCTCCTCCTCTTTAATTCATATACATTGGTGTGAAAAAGAAAGTACGCCCTCTTTGAATTCTATGGTTTTACATATCAGGACATAATAACAATCATCTGTTCCTTAGCAGGTCTTACAATTAGGTAAATACAACCTCAGATGAACAACAACACATGACATATTACATGGTGTCATGAATTATTTAACAAAAATAAAGCCAAAATGGAGAAGCTATGTGTGAAAAACTAAGTATACCTTATGATTCAATAGCTTGTAGAACCACCTTTAGCAGCAATAACTTGAAGTAATCGTTTTCTGTATGACTTTATCAGTCTCGCACATGGTTGTGGAGGAATTTTGGCCCACTCTTCTTTACAACGTTGCTTCAGTTCATTGAGGTTTGTGGGCATTTGTTTATGCACAGCTCTCTTAAGGTCCAGCCACAGCATTTCAATCGGGTTGAGGTCTGGACATTGACTGGGCCAATGCAACATCTTGATTATTTTCTTTTTCAGCCATTATGTTGCAGATTTGCTGGTGTGCTTGGGATCATTGTCCTGTTGCATGACCCAATTTCGGCCAAGCTTTAGCTGTCGGACAGATGGCCTCACATTTGACTCTAGAATACTTTGGTATACAGAGGAGTTCATGGTCGACTCAATGAGTGCAAGGTTCCCAGGTCCTGTGGCTGCAAAACAAGCCCAAATCATCACCCCTCCACCACCGTGCTTGACAGTTGGTATGAGGTGTTTGTGCTGATATGCTGTGCATTATGGCCAAACATCTCCACTTTGGTCTCGCCTGTCCAAAGGACATTGTTCCAGAAGTCTTGTGGTTTGTTCAGATGCAACTTTGCAAATCTAAGCCGGACTGCCATGTTCTTTTTAGAGAGAGGAGGCTTTCTCCTGGCAACCCTTCCAAACAAACCATACTTGTTCAGTCTTTTTCTAATTATACTGTCATGAACTTTAACATTTAACATGCTAACTGAGGTCTGTAGAGTCTGAGATGTAACTCTTGGGTTTTTTGCAATTTCTCTGAGCATTACACGGTCTGACCTTGGGATGAATTAGTTGGAACGTCCACTCCTCGGAAGATTGGCAACTGTCTTGAATGTTTTCCACTTTTGAAAAATCTTTCTCACTGTAGAATGATGGACTTTAAATTGTTTGGAAATGGCCTTATAACCCTTCTCAGATTGATGGGCAGCAACAATTGGTTCTCTAAGATCATTGCTGATGTCTTTGCTCCTTAGCATTGTGTTAACACACACCTGAATGCTCCAGACCAGCCAACTGCTAAACCTTCGGCTTTTATAGAGGTGGTGACACTTGCTGATGATCAATTAATCAAGGGCATTTGATTAGCAGCACCTGTCTGCGACTTAGCATCTGAATTCCTATGGAAGAAGACCTGCTAAGGATCAGATAATTGTTAATATGTCCTGATATGTAAAACCATAGAATTCAAAGAGGATGTACTTTCTTTTTCACACAATTGTATAGCCCCTACAACTCTAACTAACGACATCTATCTGTTCCATCTATATCTATCTGTGTTTACCCTTTTAGCCCGTGTAACTTTTCCCCCCTGCTTTTCTTAGTTTTTTTAATCAATTGTAACTGCTGCTGCTATATTAATTTTTCTCACATTAGTATATGCCCTGTATAACTACAAACTAAAACAGCATGGATATTCTTGTTATGCTTGTATTAGTTGGGCTTTGGGGCTTATAATTTCTCCAACTGTTATCGTTTATTTGTAAAGCACCAACATATTCTGCAGCACGGTATAATGGGGGTTACAGAGATTTGCTAATTACATAAACCGTTGCATACAAATATGGACAAACATGCACAAAACAGATACAAAGAGGTAATGAGGGCTCTGCTTGTGAGCGCTTACAATCTGTTATATATCATTAAGAAGCAGCACTGGTGTGTGTGTGTGTGTGTGTGTGTGTGTGTGTGTGTGTGTGTGTGTGTGTGTGTGTGTGTGTGTGTGTGTGGTTTTAGGGTGTTATTTTTTTGTTGTGCCAAGTTAAAGGGGTAAGATGTAATAATGTAACCATTTTGGTGATTTTTTTTATTTCTGTTGTTGTTTTGCTATTGATACCAATCCCACTGAACACCGGTTACAGGGGTTGCAAAACTAATTGAAGCACTCTGCTTCTCTGTGGCTATTATATTTGTTTAGTATTGTTGATATGAATCTAAAATTCTGCTCGGAGAAGGCACATCAAATATTACAGAATGTTCCACGCAAATGTTTTTTTTTTTTCTAGGGGATTGCTAAATACTTATTCCAAACAGTTAAACAGCCTTTTTTTCATCAGAAGCGAGAGTTGTTGTGTAGCAGAGCCACCCTCCTTGCCTCCGGTGAGGGCGAGCTGCTGCTCTGCACCGGAGCTCAGCGGCGTACCCAGCATTCGGGGGCCGCCATCTTAGGGCATGCGCAGAGGAAATGATCAGTCCGGGAGTGCGGCGGCCATTACAGGTGGCTCCGCACAGCATTCTGCGGGACTACATGTCCCAGCATCCTTGGGGGTAGGAGACCACATGGGGAGTGAAAGACAATAGGGCTCAGAGTAGAGAGAGGAAGAGGAGATTAGGGTTTGGCACTCAACGGAACTCGCTTGTCGGAAGGAGGACGTGTTCAGGGTGCCTATAGCCCCGGAACAAGGCCTGACCTCCCTTGCAGGCCCCAGCTAGGCCCCTGAGCCCTTTCAGATTGTGTGTACTGTAGGGAAGGCCCCAGATAGGGATGCTCCCCGTTAGTGCACAGCCGTGATACCACACCGGTGACCGGACGACCACGCGGTGGCCTGGGACCAGGTCCAGGGCCTATAGACATTTAGGGAGACACTCCTGCTGGAGCTCCCCCATGAGGCAGATCATCCCCTGTAAGATAAGAAATTAGAAACAAGTTCCAAATAACGGTGCTCAGTGTCCACAGGAAACATGTAATCCAAAAGTCTTGAATCATAAATATGATTGTATATAGAATAAGCTCTGACTTAAGCCCAGTGAGACTGATAGACCCAGTGTATCTGCATCTCATGTGAGGAGTTAGTAGCAATAACTGCCCATATAGTGGAGATGCATAGCATAATGTAGTAGAAGTACTCCACTGGACAAACCTCTAGAGTAACACCAGTATTGGTCAATTCCTGTACAGTCAATAAGTATAGGAAAAACAGTACTCACATATGGCAGCTTATCTTGATGCGTGCATTACGCCAATGAGGTAGTAGAACGAACATCCAAAGAAAGGAACAGAGCACTGCTGTACAAAATGCAGGGGCTAACACAGGCAATGAAGGGTTAAAAAGTTAGATTTTAATTAAGTGGTATGTAAGGAACATGATGGCAACTCTGACGCGTTTCGGGCAAGCGCCTTTTGTCAAAGAGTATGTCCGCGTCTAGACAATACTCACACTGATATACTCCCCTGTAAGGCGAGAGGGGGGATTTGCAGACCCCACGGCGTGGGACCTGACTGACCCTTCCCAATTTAAGCTATCAGAGGTACCTGGAGCGCCCAGGGAGGTAAAGTGCACCAACGATTATACATAGGGGTAGCGCTATTCTACACACTTTGGGTGGGCATTGTTCTGTGGACACCGGGGTGGTTAGGTGCCTAGGGCAGCCTCAGTACTTTGGGGGAAACCCTACAGGTTGGTGAATGTGTTAGTAAATCAGTTATATATACCTGTGTGTGTGTGTATTCTTACTGTAATTGGTTCCTGTGAGGGGTTATCCCGCTACGCTCAGATCCCTCCCAGATGGAGGCGTTGTACCAAGGAAGAGATAGATCACCCCAGGCTCCCAGTGGCGGAGGATTAGGCCTCCTATGAGCAATACAGGTAACAAGCACGCATAGTCATAGGGAATGGGGGCTGCAGTTGGATAACGGGTAATTTAGCTTGCACGTACAGTAGGATATACTGTATCTGATCTAGAGTAAAATTCTACTGACGTATGTAAACCCATTTTGAGAGCTTTTAGCTGTGGGGCAGTAAGCATCACCATCCCAAAATACACCATTCTAAAGTCCTGCACCCTGAATTTGAACCCTTTAGCTGCCAGAGAGAACTGCAACGCAGTACTCTACAGTTAACAGAGAATTGTGGTGTCTCATGTTGATTATTTGTCATTCTTTCTGACGGTGAATTACTTAATTAAAGTCACATTTATTTTTCCAGAATCTTGTGGTCTAAGTAGAACAATATAAATTCCATGTGTATTGATAATCTATGTAACTAGAGGCAAAACCTCATATGCTTCCTGTCTAAGTTCCTTCAAGACCTTGGCTGTTTCCCTATTTAAAATGTTCGTAACTGTAAATTGTAATGTTGTGAAACTTTACTACGTGCCCAGAACATACTTGAAAATGAGAGTTAACTCTCAATGTAATCTTTTCCTGGCAAAATATGTATAAATAAAATAAATGTGCTTTCAGCCTAGTCGGCAGTAATGTTATTTTATTATTGCACTTATAACAGACACAATCCAGTTTTGTGCCAGTTATGTAGGGCATGAGTGGTCTCGTCTATGTTGAGAGATACTTGCAGTTGTTTGTGGTTTATTCTTGGAAAGTCTCCCGCATACCCTTGGTAAATGGTGATATAATGTAACAGCGAGATTTACAAGGGCATGCCTGCTTGTAATCCTATTGCAATGGACATGCAGCTACCACCTGAGTGTTTTGTGGATTAAGCCTGGCACAGTGGTTATCATTCACTTGGCTCCAATATATTCCTCTGTATCACAAACGAATAGAGGTTTATTAGAATATACTTTTGCGGGTCTAGTTACCTATATCACTGAATTTCTGTGCTTTCAAAAGAGGGTGTTCCTATTACTTGGGTCTGAATACATTTATTCTATGTATGTCTTGTCAAGGGCAAGATGGCAGGTGTGTGTACTGTATATTGCACTACAAATGAAGCAGGGAGTTTCTCCACCGTAATTATATCTGTTTATTAATATAATATGTTTTTAATGTGTGTGTGTGTGAGCCTAAATCCAGAATGCACAAGATCAAATATCGCTAGCTATAAAAGGGATTGTGTATCTGTTTTTTTGTTTTCTTTGGAGCGATTCTGGGGCAAAACTCAAAATTAAAGATATCCAATTTAACGCACATTTTTTGTATTTTAGGGAAAACAAAAGTGGAGCAAAAAAAACTGTACCAGGAATTTCACACTTCTTTGTTTAGGAGCATACATTTATTTGATAAGTGCCATAGTGATTAAGATGGAGTTAAAAAAAAACGTATTTTACTATCGTAACATTTTATACTGGATGTTGGAAAAATATCACCATCAAATCTATTTGGTATATTTCTGCAAATAGTACTTGACCCGTGCACTGATTTTTGTATTTATTTTTTATCAAAAAGGGAAACATAAAATAGATTATTAAGTAAATACATATTGGGTCTGTATTTTATATCCATTTCTAGTTGCTTAAAAAATGTTTACAACATAATCCCTGTTGCTCAGGAATTTGGGAAGTTAGAGGGAGAATGTTACTATGATTCATATTGTCCTGTCATTGACCCCCAGTTTCCGGTAACCAAGGTTTATAAGTTTCTTTACATGCATTCATATCGTACGGAAAGACTTGTGCTTAGGGATAGGCAAAAGTATCTGTAGTAAGCCAAATGAGACAAAGATCCCCCATATACCCTTGTAGTATCTTCCACACTATTTACCAACCCAAATTACGACTTGTGCCAAATACTCTCAGTGCAAGGCATCTTTGTGCTCCCAAATAGGGTCACTTAGCACGGAGTTTGATGCAAGCTCCATTTAGCAGCCCTGACCTGCTCCAGAGTTGTCAATATGTCAGTCTCTAAATAAAACTCTCTGGCTATTTCAATGGAGTCTTGATTTTTGCTTTGCTCCATTACTGTTATTTCAGATGTTACCATCTGATTGAATACTGTGCCGTTTTATATATTGCTTACTGTGTCTTAAATAGCTACATCTTAATAGTTTTAGAAACTATCATGTAAGAGAAGAGCATAAACTTGGTACTATTTTAAAAGCGTTGACCTTTTCAGACAAGTAGATCTACATTCAGCTACCATGTGGATTCTGTAGGTCACTGAGAACAACTCTAAGGCCCAGATCCCCAAAAGGGTGCTCAACTTTAGCACACCTTTATTTCCATTCATAAGAATGAATTTGCACTGCCTACTTTTTGTCTGGTTTTCATTGTGTTGCTTTTCATTTACATATGCCATGGTTTGCATTTTGGACATGCAGTAATCCCTTTTCAATTCTATTTCTCATTAAGCCACTAGCAATAAAGACATGAATCTTACCTGATGGCAATATTTAGGATCTTCAGTAAGGTACATAATGATGTGAACTTTGCCATGGTCATCAATATCAACATTGCACATCATAGTATAGCATAGGAGATCTGACTGGTCTTACTGTAGGATTATGTGGTTTGGCACCCTGTATCACAACCTATCATGCTGTAATGTTATTTCATTCTTTCTACATACATTTTTCATACTTTAGGGCAGTAATGGTAAATTCCCAGGGAAAAAACTTTTTTTGCTCCTGGCACCTGTGAGATGGGGGAGAGTTCTGGTAGTGTGGGGAGGGAGGAAAGGGTGCTGCATACCTCGTGCTATATTGTAATAGCAAAGCACTTTGAGTCCGATTTGGGAGAAAAACGCGCTATGAAAGTTTTATTATTAATATTTAATCTGTTGTTTTTTGCCACAAAATTGCACCAATTTTGCCTTGAGACACAAATTTACTGTTGGCTACTTTGCTATTAGTGTGGGCAAGATCTGAGTCGTGTTTTCCCAAACATAACTAAAAACAATCGCATCAAAATTGTGGTCCCCAAATAAAAGCACGCATACCAAGTCTGTCATTCTTTGTCTGGTAACCTGAGACAAAAACGTAGACTAATATTTTTAGAGCAACTGATTGTTGAGCAGTATTCTGAAAAATATGTTCCAGTGAACGTTATTTTTCTTATACGGTAGTAACCAACAATTGTGCAAGAGTCTCTGGTGATATTAAATGAATGAGAGAAACGGATAGGTGCAGATGTATCCACGGTTATGTAACCCCATGTTATGGGGGGGGATATGTTGTGATATTCTGTGTTACCACTGCGACTGAATCCTATAGAAACTGATATGCTGCATTCTCAGTAAGTAAGATAAAGCTGACTACATATGTAAGTTATTTGAAGTGACTTTCTTGAGAAACAGGCACATGAAGAAAAAAAAATCTGGCAATGCATTATTGGTCTAGGTACTTAGGGCTTGATTTACAAAAGTCTTAGATTGCAAAATTTAGGGCAAAACCAGTGCAAAAACAAAAATTGCCATATTTTATTAAAGAAAAGGAATCTCATAAAAAGCAATTGGAGTTGTTCCTCTGGTCTTCTTTTGAGTGTTTATGGCCAACAATTTCCCTGCATTGTGATAAAATCCTTCAGAATTTGCTCAGAAATGTCAAATGTTCTGTACACTTTCTCCCCAAAAGCACCCAGCCTTTTGGTGACGTGCTTGTATACGCCTCTGTTTACTGACACTGTGCCAACTTACAAGGTGAAATGCCACTTTGAAGAGGGCACAAGTGCCATCATTAAAGATCATCAGCTAGAATAACTCCAGATACCAGTGCACATGTTTACAAGTGCCAGTAAAGAACTAACCAGTTGGCTTGGAACGAGGCCAAGTGTATTGCAATAAAAAGCTGGGAAATGTAATAGTCATTATGAAAACCTACTTTGTCAAGTTCACAAACAATAGATAATACATTATTCAAGAAAATCATCTCAGTTCCTTTGTTTTTTGTCATGTAAAACGTTCACCTTAAAATGCATTTGAAAGCCTACCAAATAGTTGGGGTTTTTTTTGTTTTTTTTGTGCAACTAAACCTATTGCTTGCTAGCCAACTAAAGCAGCAGTGTTTCATTATGTTGTAGATCTAGCCAGGCCAAAAAGAGTTCCTCTGTATATTGCACGGAAATAATAACACTGCTGCCATGGTTCTTTATTTGCAAAACTGGCACCGTTGAATGTATGAACAGAAGCTCTCACTGCTTTATTCTTTGAACTTACGTTTGTGTATTTGAGCTTAAATTTATTTTCCTGTTTTTTTTCGTTTTTTTTCTTCTTTCTCGTACACCCCGCTCCCCCCCCTCCCCCCCGGTCCCCACGCCCCCCCGGTCCCCACGCCCCCCCGGTCCCCACGCCCCCACACACTTTGGTAAACGTTGCAAAGTTTTAGGGCCTTCTTCTATATTGTCCGAAGGAGCTGTTTGTGGCTGAAAATCGCCATTGAAGTCAATAGGGCATCGGCTGAAAACAACCACAACGGCTGTTTTAAGCTTATGTAGTGATGTATGTAATAATGCTCTTTACTAGTTCAACAAGCCTACAACAGTTGTTCAGATAATAATGTTCATTAGGAGGTTGGCCCAAGCGCCTCTGATTTACTGTTCATGTATCTTCCATCCAGTCTAAGTACAATGTGAGTGTTGGTGCTGTCTTGCGCACCGGTAACTAGCTGGTACACTGTCAAGTGTTAATATATCAAGCTGTGTGCCGAATGAGGGGGAAGTTGAGGTTGCCTCTAGTGAATTGATCGGGTCTCAGAGGTAAGTGTATACGTTTCTTACCTCTGTAGCCGGTCCTCCGATCTAGGCAAGGGAATCCTCTGTCCGTGCGTCCACTCAGCTCCGTGAACCGTGTGATCACATGCGGGCAATGTGGCTGGTCGGTATCTTGGCTCTGGGGGTATAATCAATACTCCGATCTGGGTGAAACGATCCTCTATGTCCGTGTCCATTCTGTGTTTCGTTAAAGGGCAGACAGGGGACCCGGCTGAAACGGGGACTCCCCAATAACACTCTCCTGGCGGGCGTCCTGGATCTTGAATGGTAATAGTGGTGAAAGAAAAAAAACTTCCTGTTTCCTGGTCATTGCAGTGGCTTTGAATGTTGTTTGTTTTTTTCCACCACTCCGTACAATGTGAATTTGAGGTGACTATCGTAGACCTTGCTTTAGTTTAACGTCGACATGGTGCACTGTGCGCAAACACTTCCAATTATGGGAGATGACCACTACAATCATGGAAATAAAGAAGATGCCGTTCTTATGATCGTCATAGATTATTTCAACACTTGACAATATATTCCATGTAAAAAAAAAAAAGCATGATCTCTCAATAGGCTGGTACATATATTTTAGACAGATGTACATAGTATAGACGAATGTCTGCTTATTTGCATCAACTAATTGAGGTCTCCTGCAAGAAGTGTCCTTGTTCTATTGAAAGCATGTGGACCGCCTATGTGGTTATGTATTTGTAACGTGAGCCGCGAGATATGACTAACATTTAACATACACTGCAAAGTACAACAAATGTTGTTGGTCCAGCAAGCAATTAAAAAGTCTGGGTATGTTGGTGACTTGTGCCGTATTGCACAATGATCTGTTGCAAGCACTCTCAAGTGGAAATTACAATGTAAAAGTAAACAGAAAAACCTGTTGGGTTGGAAATACATTATTAGAGCATTTTCTATGTTAAATAATATCTTTGTGAAATGTGTATTTATTTTTACAATAAAACCTCAATTGGTAAGAAAAACCTCACACCACCCTTATAGGAGGGCACTTCTGTCGAGCTGTGTTACAAGCTTATGTTACCGCAGTAATCTGCTAATTGCTTTTGTTTTTACATACATATTTATTTACCTGCTATGCAGCAATGGGTCCCCTGGAGGTAAACCCCTGGACTCTAGAGATTTTCTTTTGAAATTCTGTTACAATAATTTTTGTGCAGAAGAAATATGGCCACTGGGTCGGCCTCACTCTGGCGGCCAGTGGAAAGCTGTGACCTCATTGTGAGATGATATTGCAGCTTCCTATTGGGTGACCCCACAGCCACCTTTTACAAGTACAGTCATCACAAAAGTGAAATATGAACTCCCTGGAGCTTTGAGTGCTGCAGTTCAGCTCCAGAGAACACCCAGGTTCAAAAATATGAACTTCAATTTTGGAGAGTGCTGCTTTCAGGGCCAAGTTGAGTGTATTCTCGAGGACACTTACTTTATCTTGGCTATTTGTGTTGTCGTATCGTACAAATATAAAACCTAAATCTTTTGGTAAAATTAATTATGCAGTTCAAACATTTGAAATGAAACATAAGTCACCCTCTCTTTTCTTTTTTTTTGTTTAGGGTCACGATGAAGAAGCAGTGGTTGATCTGGGAAAAACGAGCTCTTGTGTCAATACGAACTTTGGGAAAGAAGAACTAGAAAGTAAGTGCAGCTCTCTGCATCTGGTATTCAAAGTAGAGAAGTGGTTTCATCTTTATAAAGTAATTTGTCTGCTAGAGGTTTGCAGATTATGCAGCAGATCTGCGTGGGGACATGATTACTGTTAGCTAAAGCAGCTTACCAACAAGTGTAGGGGCATGTGGTGTGAAGGGTACTCTGCCCTGGTCTTTGACGAGTGTCAGCTGGTCTACTTTTGTTTTCATCCCAATTGTTTAGGGAAGAGATTAAAGTTGTTCTGTGAATGCAAACAGCACAAGAGTTTTCTCTTGGTGTTTTGTGGGGCTGGTATTTTGAAGCAGGCAGTGCAGGTCAGGGGTGGCAGTTATCAGCAGGAGCTAATGACGTCTGTAAATGGAAGACATTTAGGTGGTTGTAATGAAGTTATGCAGTTATGAACCTGACACTTGAACTGCTGGATGTGTATGTTGCCCCCTTTCCCCGTGACTAACTGAACTACGTGTGCTGACTTTACCTGTGGCTCACAGAAGGCCCCAGTCGCTGGGAGCCTGGGGTGAGCTCTCACCCTCCTCGGTACAGTGCCTCCACCTGATGGGGGATCCCAATGTAGCGGGATAACCCCTCACAGGAACCAATACAAGCATAAGTAACACACACACACAGGTATAATATAACTGTTTACTAACACACACTAATAACAGTATTACCCTCAACACAACGTCCCACAATAAACTAACCCAACACAATGTTCACCACCCTGGTGGAGTTCCCCCAAAGTACTGAGGGTGCCCTGAGCACCTAACCACCCTGGTGTCCACAGAACAAGACCCACCTAAAGTGTGTGGAAAAGCACTACCCCTGTGGAAGGTCGTTGGTGCATGGTGGTACCTTCCTGGTCTCTGGCCAGATAAGGGTATATAGGAGATCCTGGATCAGCATGGCCGCAACGTGATCCCACGACGCGGGGTCCGCCAACTTCTCTCTCGTCTCACCGAAGGTATCCGTCTCTTGAGGGAGCTCCAGTGTCTCCCTTAAAGTCTATAGTCTGGCCTGGTCCAGACCGCAGGCCGCAGGTCACCGTGTGGCGTCTGGTCACCGTTGTGTCACGGTTGTGCTTGCCACAAACCTGGGTCGGACCGCGTGGCTGAGGTGGGGTTGTAAAAGCACCGACCTTAGACCGCGCAGGCTGATCCGGATTGCGCAGTTCGTAGTCGTACGTAGCAGGGTCGGGACTGGAGAAGGCAGCATCGTCAGTGGACAAGCCAGGGTCAGGATCGGAGACTTCAGGGTAAACATTGTTCAAGCAGGAGTTCGGCAACAGGTAGTCAGGAGTTCCCCGCTTCAGCTTAGGAGCGTGAGCGCGGGAGTAGCCTCTGCGCGTGCGGCGCCCATGGTACTGGTCTCAGGAAAGGATAGGCAGGCCAGAGTGGGCACACCACCTGGCTGCACTGGTAAACCAGTGCTTCAGCGCAAGAGTCCTGAGCGGGCTGGAGAATCCTCCGCTTCAGCACAGGAAAAGACCTCTGCGTGAAAATAGCAGCAGGCCTCAGGAAAGCAGGCCTCTACGAGAGAGTAGTAGCTGGCCTCAGGAAACCAGGAAGCTGAAGTACGCTGGAGATCAATGCTTCAGCACAGGAACAAGAACTAGGACAAAACAGAGTAGTAACGAGATAACAAGCCAGGGGCTTGTGGCAGAACACTCGGTGACAGGACAGAGAAGGATTGTGGGGATGCAGTACTTAAAGGCCAGCGGGCCAATCCCCGGAGGAGGGTGTGAAGGCACTACTCCAATGAGTGAGTACAAGGCTAGGTTGCAGTGATAGCTTGCACAGCTGCAGTAGATACCAGAGGGAGTGTTCCAGGACTGCACAGGTCTGTGAGGCAAGGTAAGCAGTAAACTGAGGTGTGGATTCCTTACACGTTGTACTAATACTACCACAGTAATAAGGGGAGCGTCCCTACCTGGGGGCCTTCCCTACAATACTGTCTTTTGTGGGGAGCGGGGCCTGCGGGGGAACTCTGGCCGAGTCCCAGGGCTACTGGCACCTGGGACACTACCTTTCCCCTTGGCTGTCTCTGTCAGACCCCACCTCGCGGTCTGTTCGCGCCCAACACACTACTCTGCCTATCCTCCTAGAGGATTCTAGGACTTGTAGGAGCATGTGGAGCCGTTTTGCAAGATGGCCATCATAACACTACACTGCGCATGCGCGAGGCACTGCATGCGCAAGAACTAACATGGCGACCCCCTGCTTTGCTGGTCCGCTGCCATCCGATTACTCTGCAGCCTCCCTCCCCACACCGGAGGTAAGCGGCGAGCTCGGCTACATCTACTTAAACCTTTGTTGCTTTGCAAGAGCAATAAATTAGGATTACTTATCAAGACCATACAATCTTGATTTTAAAGGGTTAACACATGTAAAAAAAAAAATATTTCCATGGAAAAATCCAATCGCCCATACAATAAACATAATTTACTTTTCTTCATATGTATGAATGAATTAACAATTACTTATGCTTATCAATTTGATATATAATTCGTAAATAAATCAAAATTACAAGTGACATGGCAAAACCAACAATTTTACCAGTAGATTTGAGGATTAACAATCTGGTCAGTGAAAGATAAACGATAAAAAAGGCAAAAACCCTCCAAAGCATTTGTTTGCCATGGACATGTTAAAAGTTTTTTAAAACATTAATTCAAAAAGCGGTGTCCAGATTTTTAAATAAAGGTGTCAATCACCTACATTTAACGTGTAAAGCATGCCACTATAGTCACTTCCATCTTTTGGAGGGGCTGCCCCTTAAATGCACCAATTTCTGCTCTTAGTCGTGTCAAATTTTAAGAAGCTTGTTAATCTATTTCTGACACATGCTGTAGGTTGCTGTCCACGGTTTACACAACCTTATACCTGGTGCAGTTAAGTAGTCCTATTGACGCTCCCCAAATAGTAAGCTGACACACATCGGACAAATATAGAGAAAAGTACCTTTATTTATTAATGTAACCCCTCTTATTTCCTTGTATTTGGGGTCGGGGTTGTGGGAGGGGGGTGCTGAGTCCGCTCTCCCTTAGTACATCATAGTCAGACCCACCAGTCGAAACTTGTGTGTGTACATCTGTCTGTAACCCCCTGTGTCTGCTCCAATGAGTGAGTACAAGGCTAGGTTGCAGTGATAGCTTGCACAGCTGCAGTAGATACCAGAGGGAGGACATGGCCCCTTTAAGAATGACATTCCACTGGACCATGTGACTGTGCTTAGCCAGTGGCATGACAGTTGGTGGGATTGCTGAGGGGACTGGAGTGGCAGTTTGTTTGAGATGGTGAGGCTGCTGCAGAACACTCTGCAAGGGCCTGACCGATCCATGGAGTAAGGAGACTGGTGGATTTTGCCGGCCAGTACAAAGTGCAGTGACACCTCGGGGAGCACTGCAACAGCTAAGAGGAGAAATATCAGGATTTAACAGCCAGCGGAAAGAAAGAAATCCCTCTGCATTGTAACACAGGTTATGTTTTCAAATTAACTGTAAGAAGCAGCAGCCTGCATCTATTTGAATCCAGAGCTCCAATGAAAGGTTTTTGTACAAATACCCTGTCTGATCAACAGGGTATGTGAACTAATATGCAGTGACTGTAAAATATATAAAGACAGATTGCAGAAATACTGTGTGGTTATGTGGTAGCCCAGTGTATGTATCTTTGTTCAAAATTATAGATACAGGCAGTCCTCGGTTATCCGACACAATGCGTTACTCAAAATGGTGTTGGATAGCGAAACGTTGTAAAGCGAAACACTTTTTCCCATAGGAACACTGTTTAAATGAAAGGTTCCGTTCTTGAAGGCATTTTTAATGCTAAAATACACAAAATATTTTACGCAGACAATAAGATATGCAGCACACACAAGTTATATAGTGCATATACTGTATTATATATATAATATAACATAATATATAATATAAAAATATAATATATTATATAGTATAATATATATATTATATACACAAACAATTTTGCAAAGCGTCGTAAGAGTGTTGGATAAGCCATTTTGGCATTGTAAAAATGAACATAGGTATGCATTGCATAGCATTGGATAAGCCATTCGTTGTAAAACGAGAACTGCCTGTAAAGTAATATAAAGCTTGTTATATATAATTCCTTACAGTTTTATTGTCTAATTACTCCTGCTTCCCACTCTGTGTACTACCCACTATAAGAGTTAAACCCCAAGTTACAGGACTTAGGCCCCCACCTAAGTGACAGGTTCTATAGTCTGAGGTAAAGTAAAGAGGGGTTACATTGGAGGCGCTGCTGAGATTTTCACCATAAGGGGGACACAAGCGCAGGTATATCTACTGATACTGTCCATTAAAAACCGTGACTGCGGCCATTTTGTGTAGTGCACAAGGTTTTTCTGTCACCATGAGTGCCACCATCTTAACTGACTGGTGCTCCAGGGCGCGATTAGACCGTGACAAAGCCTTTTTAGTAACAGGAGTCCCTGACACTGGATGATGTAGCTAATAATGGGGTGCTTGAAACAGGGCAAGTGTGGGGGAGAATCCGGATAAAAGAAAGTGTTACATTATAATGAAAAAAAGTTATTATATTCTGTTTATGCTCTGGGTATTGACACACAGACAGTACCCACAAGTGTAACCCGGGTAGATGCCACAACTGTGTGGACTATTATTAGTCGATATAGTTCCGCTGTTGCAGTTCACGACCTGTCCCCTAACCAACTGGTAGATAGAGTAAAATAAATATTACTGAAGGAAGGGAAGACTCTAGACGATCTTGAGTCAGATGGGTAGAGCCACCCCAAGACCCTTGAACATAATTTCTGCCCCTTCCTCCGAGGCCCTATTACAAGCGGTGGGACAAGTACTAGACAGTCATGAAATCCATCTGTGAGAATAGCCCCTACCAATGAATAAGGACATTCTCCGGGGTGAAGCTTATCCCTGTAGGGGAGGATGATTTTGAAAGTTGGATGGACACTGCTACCCAAATTGTCTGTGACTGGCTGTGTTCTGATGGGGAGAAGCGAAAAAGGATTACAGAGAGTCTGAGTGGGCCAGCATTAGACGCCATAAAGGCGTTACGCGTGCGATCCTCAGACACGACAGTAACCAATTATCTGGATGTACTGTAAAGCGCTTATGGGATCACAGAGAGTGCTGATGATCTGTACTCCACGTTTAGGAATTCTCTAAAACAGGATGGGGAAAAGTTCTCTGAGTACTTGCATAGAATAGAGAAGCTACTATACCGCGTGGTATAAGGGGAAGAATTGAAGCTGGTCAGGCCGACAAGGAGAGACTAGAATAAGTCGATCGGGGCGCATTGGACGATTTAACCATGATACGACTATTTATTAGAGACAGGAAAGAGGATCCTCCCAAATTTGAACAGCTTATCTGGGAAGTGCGTGTGGAAGAGGACAAGAAAGAGACCCGAGCGGCACTTAGAACTACAACTAATTTAAGAACTAACGTCGCACATGAACACACTGATGATGGCTGCAACACTCAAAAAGAAGGTCTCAGTGGGTACTCTTCTTGATACGCCCTGGACCTATGACCGGGACTGGTTCCCTAGAAATAGAGGTATGGGTTGTTTCCAGAAACAGGGAAATGACAGACAGACCTGGTAAGCGAGCATGTCAGGCCCCATGCGAAGACGAGCTCCATTACTAACACACCCACGAGCATCTGCCGTTACCCCAATCTGCCAATTGGGATCCACTATGTATGTCGAATTGAAGGGAAGGTGACCCTCCATCAAGAAGTAAAAGGTGCCATCGTAATTATAAAAGACCCTGCCCCCGTACAATTTCCTGGGGGACTATTAGTAAAGGCCGGAGTGCTGTCCATACAGAAAGGAAAAAACGATACTATAGGCGTGGAAGTGAAAAATGAGACTTCCCATGACGTGTGAATACGAAGAGGAACTGTGATGGCTCACCTGTACAGTGCTGAAATAATGGGCCAAAGAAGACTCATAACAGAAGACTGATGCCAGACATGTTCAATTTTGGAGACGATCGTGTTCCAGAACACTGGAAGAAACAGCTACAAGAAAAAATGGCTCGCAGGCCAGAGGTTTTCTCCACTCAAGAATGGGATGTAGGAAAAGCCCATGGAGTGGAACACCAGATTCATCTTCATGGTGCTCGCCCTTTTAGAGAGAGGTCCTGGAGATTGGCCCTGGCTGATGTGGAGGATGTGAGGAGACACCTCCAGAAACTAATGAATGGCATCATTTCTGAATCCAGAAGCCCATGTGAATCACCCATTGTGGTAGCCTGGGAAAAAAAACGGAGCCGTGAGGCGGTGTATTGACTATCGTACATTGAACAAAAAGGACCACCCCAGATCAGTACACGATGCCACGTATAGAAGATGCATTGGAGTGCCTCACTGGGAGCAAGTGGTTTCAGTTTTGGATCTTCGCAGTGAATATTATCAGATACCAATGAGGTGTTTTTTTAAGTGGTTAGATCTGTTTCATTTCTGACCTTTTAAATCCTCTTGTTTTCAGTGATTGATGCCTGGGCTGTGTTACTAAACTTAGTCCATTCTCCTCTGACATGTTTGTAAGGGGAGCAGTCATGATGTACTAATGTGCCAGGGAACACCTGATTTAGTGTGACTGACATTTGAGTTCCATTGGCACTATGGTGGGTTGTGCAACAGAAAAAGCACAAACCAAAAACACTAGTAGTGTGAGAAACTGAATATTCAGTTGAAAGTGAATGGAAGAGACGATAGTCTGGAATAAGTCCAATAACAAATATCGCCCTAAAGGAGAGGTGCAGCTCTTTTAGGGTATGTTTCCCAACATCACATATGGCAGGGCAGCAGAAACGTCAAAGCACAAAGCTTTACTCATAAAAAAGAGAAAATATACATAGTGCAGATATGCTGGTACTTTGGTGAATGTGAACTGTGAAAATCTTTTATGTGCCCACTCACTGTAACGTTGCTGACTGCATGACAGGATACGGACCGCAGGGCAGAGGTAGGGAGTAATATACCGACCTTGGCCTGGGATGCAGTGGTAGTCAGGTACAGTTCCGAGGTCGATGCGGGCGGCAGGCAAGGGGTAGTCAGGTTCAGTTCCAAGGTACAGACAGACAGGCAGCAAGCAAAACAAAGTCAAGGCAGAGCTCAGACAGGACAAGGTAACAAATACTTTGCATGAGCAATGACTAGTAGCAACTGTCTGCTATATAAAGGCCAGAGGCAGCTGCTTAAAATGAGAACCAAAGAGAGTCTGATTTTCTGTCAGGGGAGTAAGGGCAGGATTTGCCAGGGAGCAAGATGGCTGTGGTAGTTTTGGACCAGATGATGTCACTTCCTGTCAGCATTCACCCTGAATGTTCAGACAGCTACCTTATATAACGTGGTGTTAGAATATATCAGGCGGTTTCAGAATTGTATCTGGTCTCTATCTTCTCGGACGAATAAGAGATTAAACTTCCAAAATTCATATAGGCAACCCATAGTGTATATATGGCTACGAGTTGAGTAATACACACACAGTCCTTTGAGAAAGTCGCCACAAAGTGATGAAATGCGTCAGGAAGAAGCAGCGTCACTACGTCATCACTCTGGGACCGTTGATAGTGGCCGGATCTCATCCCATGCTGCCAGAGGCTGAGAGTGTCGGCTGCAAACCGCAACTGCACTATCTACCACGGATCGGATGTTCTCTGACTACAAGCTGCCTGTGGATCACCCTTGAGTTGCAGCAGAGTCCGTTCCTGGTGTATGTCAAGCTGGTTATAGATGTACAGCATTGACTTTACCGGAGGATCCATCTAGTTGGTGGTGACAGTATTGTTCACTAATGCTAGTTTTTACTCTTTCCTTGTGAGTGAGCTTATTCCCTCCCTTCCGATTTCCTTATTAAATGTGAAAAAAAATTACGCTATGGGCCGTGCGCTTTCTTCTCTTTTTTGCTCTAGATTCCCTATTGGATGTGGTTCATCCCTCTGAAAGCTGCCTACATCCTACTACAGAAAGCGTTTTCCAAGAATCGGACATTTAAGGGACTGGTTATACTCTGTTTTATGTTGTTTAGTACTGTCTGTCCTATTGTGTATTGTACTAATTATCCTTTTACTAATTATCCTTTTACTATTAGACAAACATTTTTACGTTCATTAGCAGTTTTTGAATATAGTATTTGATTAGTGATACAATATATCAGATTTAAATCAGCATTAGGAATCCATAAAGCATATAGCAAAAGGAATTATAAAGAGATCTGAGACATATTCAGGACCAAAATGAATCTGTAAATCAAAAAAAATATTAATAAAATTATGCATTTAGAATCTATTAAAAAACACTTTTACAAAGAGTAAAAATAGAAAAGTAAGGGGAAATGTATATGGGCATAAATTTATGTGTCTGAGAATGAGGAAAAGGATGGGTGGTATTCAAAAAATGGTTCCTATTAGATCAGAAATGAATTTAGATCAATATCTAAACTGGTACCTGACACTGAAGTACTGTACCTGCACCTCCGTCGACGTGTGTGTCACCATCCCGGACGTGCGAAGGCACACCAGCG
Source organism: Ascaphus truei (assembly GCF_040206685.1). Classification (NCBI taxonomy): domain Eukaryota; kingdom Metazoa; phylum Chordata; class Amphibia; order Anura; family Ascaphidae; genus Ascaphus; species Ascaphus truei. The sequence continues at coordinate 365,849,385 of NC_134484.1, read as the reverse complement.
GATCAGAAGCCGGTTATCACATGCGTGTTCGATCAGGAAACCGCGACTTCTAGACCCGAGTGGGCAATATTAGAGACAAGCTCTGTATCTGTGCTCAGAGAAAATGCATGTATTCACTTTAGTCCTATAATAGATCCAATATTTCATATCGCTTTCCTCATCAACACAATAATGACTTGCTAGCAGATGTAGTCAAATAATACTCCTATAATGGGGAGGTATAGGGAAATACAACATAGGTTGGCCACACTGCTCAAAATAAATGAACAGTGGGACCTCAGCTAGTAATCCCAAGCATGATAACACTCCCCTGGAGCTAGAGTAGATAACATCCATGGAAGAAAAATAAAGCGTACTCACACTTGGCAATGTTGCCAGAAGTCCTGTGTTAAGCGTGCAGCTGCAAGATAGATACTGAAGGGTGTATCCCTGGAGGGGACGTGCAGGCAGTGCACTGCTTGGAGGTGCATATAGAAAAAAGATGCGACGGTGGCTGATCAGATGCAATAAAAATAAGCTTCTTTATTGAGGAAAAAGACAAACATGGTTCACATGACGCCGTAGAGGTACTCTAACATGTTTCGGGCTCCCGGCCCTTCGTCAAAGAGTGAATAACCTCTACTACAGTGCCAGTTGAAATAGGGAGTCCTCTGCCGTAAGCCCTGCCCATTTCGTGACGTCACGGAAGCAACAGCCAATGGATGAATCATGGGGGCGGATCACCAGGCAGCCTCATGGCGAGGAATCTCATTAAATCAAGGCATACAAGCATATTAAAAACAGGTGAAAGTTACTAAGCAAAACAAAGTGAAAAAGAGCTAGCAACAAAACAGCCTGCAATGTTATGTAATGCAGCAAACAGTGTAGGAAGGTTGGAGCACAACTGAATACAGGGTTGGAAAAAACCATACAGTGAGCCCACGGGCCCCCACCAACGCGTTTCGAGCAACGCTCTTTATCAAGGTGCACCTTGATAAAGAGCGTTGCTCGAAACGCGTTGGTGGGGGCCCGTGGGCTCACTGTATGGTTATGGTTTGATCCATTAAAACTTTTTATGGGACACACACTCTCTCGCAGATTGTTTTTTCCAACCCTGTATTCAGTTGTGCTCCAACCTTCCTACACTGTTTGCTGTCACCCTTGGAAGACCGGATGCACCTACCATAGGAGGTATACCATGAAGACCATCCAGTCGTGAGTAACATTACTCTTACACCTTTACACCTTTTATTGTTCACAGCGATATATCTGACTGGACACTAGCTAGTGGGAGTTGTTACTTATACTAGTGGAACTCCATCCAGGCCATCGTGTTATAGTGGATATAGGTGTATATTCAACAGGAGTTTTGGTTTGGTTTAATGCTCCTGGTACCCCTAGGATCTCTACAGATGGAATTATTCTGTTAAAGGACTTTATTGTCGTTTTGATCTATGTTTTTGAGCACCATACAGCATTTTTTACATGTAATGCAGCAAGGCAATCTATTTAAGTAACTGGAGTGAACAATAAAGTTATACTCAAATGCAGCTCATAATATATCATTGTAGCATAATCTATGTGAAGGAAAATCTAATTTCCTCGCCTATGCTTCAGAACCGAGAGGAACCTATTCTCTGCAGAGAAAAACTGAAGCCAAACTGAAGGAAAATCCGTTATTTCCTTCCCCTGGCCTCAGAACCAAAAGGAACCTATTCTCTGCAAAGAAAACTGAAGCCTTGTGACTGGACACAATCTGCACCGTTTGCAGCAGACTTCCCCGGAGAAGTTTTCACGCCCTGCCACTATTATCTTCGATTTTTTTTTTTTTTTTTTTCCAATGTTTTTATTAGGCATTTTTAGAGAATACAGCATATCTGACAAATTTTGTAGCCTAACATTTTCCAAAAACATATATTTTTTATAAAAGGGGGGAAAGAAGGGCAACCTAAGCTGTCCATGGAAGAAAGGGGGGGGAGCCTTCATAGAGAGAAGGTAAGGAGGGAGGGTGGTGGGGTGGTTGAAGGAGTGGGGGGAGGAGGGGGGGAGGGGGATGGGGGGGGGAGGAGGGTATTGTCGTCCTACAGGGCTGTTGGAGTGTGGTTGATGTGGTTCAAACTGATTTGTCTTATGGGGGGGGGAGTTAGTCTCCCATCTCCCTGGGTTGGTCGGGGCGCTCTGGAAAATTGGAACCAGGGTTCCCAGATATCCTCAAAGGCTGGGGTTTTTTGTCTTATGTTGGCTGTGAGCCTTTCCATGGTCATAACTTCCCCAATCCTTTTCTTTATTGTATTGAGCGCTGGTGTAGCTGTTTTCCTCCAGGAGGCCGCAATACAGCATCTCGCCGCAGTGAGAATGAAGGATATTAATTTCCTGGTGGGCCGAACTATATTCGGCATGGGTGCAGCCAACAGGAAGGTCAGTGGTTCAATAGGAATTTCTAGGCCTGTGACCTCTTTTATAAGAATTTGGACCTTGGCCCAGTATTTCACAATTTCTGGACAGGTCCACCAGATGTGGGCCATGTCCCCTCTATTACCACAGCCTCTCCAACATTGGTCTGATGCCAGAGGGTAGATCTGGTTTAATCGTGCTGGGGTAAGATACCAGCCAAACATGATTTTATAGATGTTTTCCTTAATTGTGGTGCAAAGGGAAGTTTCTGAGGCTGCCTGCCAGATTTCCTCCCAAGTCTCTCTTTCTATATTAACGTTTAGGTCAGCTGACCATCGCAGCATGTAGTCGTGCTGTGTAGGGGACGTTGAGCGCATTAGGATATTATATATGTCAGAGATAAGTCCCTTCTGGTAAGACTTGTCCTCACACAGGAGTTCAAACGTAGTGAGAGCGGGGTATTCTGGATGAGGGCATGTAGTTCTAACAAAGTTTCTAATTTGTAGATATTTAAAGGTGTCCAATTTTGTAATTTTAAATTTGTTCCTCAGTTCTTGGTAGCTCAGGAGCTTCCCTAGGCTCAGTACGTCGGCAATCGCCTCTATACCCCGTGTGTGAAAGTGGGCGAACAGCTTAGATCCGCATCTTGGAGGGAATTTAGGGTTATTAACGAAGGGGGTGAGTTGTGAGCTCATGGATGTGAGGTTAAATTTGTGTTTGCATCTGGACCAGGTGTCCCACGTGAATCGTGAGGCCTGTAGCTTAAGATTGTGTAAGTGGCCATCTCCTCTGTTCAGGCTCCAGAGGCAGGCTTGCAGAGAAGGCAGTTTGGCACACCGAGTTTCCATTCCCACCCAGCAACATCGGGTCGGGTCTGAGTTCCACATTACTACCTGCCTCAGCTGCGCGGCTAGATAGTATTTATATAGGTCAGGCACCCCCATCCCTCCTCTGGATCTCGTGGTCATCAGGACTGATCTGGCTACCCTGGGTCTCTTACTCTGCCAAATGAAGTGGAGTAGTCTATTCTGTATATATTTGAGATCGGCGGCCGGGACCTGGATTGGGAGCGTCTGGAATAGGTACAACATTCTTGGGAGTATATTCATTTTGGTAGAGATCATCCTCCCTATCCATGAGATCTGGTAACCTTCCCACCGATCTAGATCTCTTTTGATCTGATCCCATAGTTTCGGGTAGTTATCCCTATATAGGTCCCGATAGTGCCTAGATACATTAATTCCCAGATACTTAATGCATGAAGGGCACCATCGGTAGCTGAAATTTAGCTTGAGGAGTTTGATTGTGGGGTCGGGAAGACTAATATTTAGAGCCTCAGATTTATCGCTATTTATTTTATATCCTGATACTTTTCCAAACTCCGTCAGTTCCATCTGGAGGTTGGGGAGGGAAGTTAGGGGTCTGGTCAAGGTCAGGATGATATCGTCAGCGAATAGTGAAATTTTGTATTGTTCAGTGGCCATAGGTATACCCTGGATGTTTGGGTTTTGTCTTATTTTGGCCGCCAGTGGTTCAATCGTGAGAGCGAAAAGGAGAGGGGAGAGGGGGCAACCCTGTCGGGTACCATTTCGAATGTGGATTTGTTCCGCTCCTCCACCCGATAGTCTAACTGAGGCGGTTGGAGTTTGATAGAGCGCCTGGACACCCGTGAGAAAGGAGTCCCTGAATCCGAATTTTTTTAATGTTTGGTCTAGGAACATCCAGTCAATTCTGTCAAATGCCTTCTCTGCGTCTAAGCTTAGTAACATAGCTTGTGAGCCTGTAAGGTGGGCTTGGTCAACAAGGTTAATGATTTTACGGGTATTGTCTGAGGCCTGACGGCCCAGGACAAACCCGACCTGGTCCATGTGTACTAGTCTCGGGAGAATTGGATTAAGTCTGTTCGCCAATATTTTACTGTATAGTTTTAGATCATTGTTCAACAGTGAGATTGGTCTATAGCTACCGCATTGTGTGGTGTCCTTCCCTTCTTTCAGGATTATGGCCAAATTGGCGGACGACATTGAAGATGGGATAGGACATCCTTCTAAGAATGAGTTGAACAATTGTAAAAGGTGGGTGGACAGAATGGGGAGAAACTTCTTATAGTAGGCATTTGTGAAACCATCAGGGCCCGGTGCTTTAGAGATTTTGGAGGCCTTAACGGCCCATTCTAGTTCTTCCGCCGTTATTGTGGCGTTCAGGAGAAGGAGTTCCTCCTCTGTTAATGAGGGGAGGTCGCAGTCAGCTAGATAATCAATGGTAGCCGATAGCTCCTTCGGGTCTGGGCTAGCAGAGTGAGCCCTTAGGTTATATAATTTAGAGTAAAATTTAGTGAATTCCTCTGCAATTTTTTTTCCGTTGTATTGGAGCTCACCAGCACTATTCCGAATCGCCGTTATTTGCGATCTTTTGTGTATGCCTCGTAACTTGCTAGCAAGAAGTCTGTCAGCCTTGTTCCCTTTATCATAATACCTCTGACCCGTCCATTTAAGCGCTTTTTCGACATTATCCATTTGAATTATTCTTAAGTCGCTTCTAGTGGAAGTCAACTGTTTATAAATTTTCCGGGAAGGGTTATTTTTATGCTGTTGTTCTAAGCTTAATATTTTGTCTGTTAGCTCTTTGGTTTGTTTAAGTTTAGTTTTTTTCCTATGGGAGGCAATCGAGATGAAATGTCCTCTAATTGTCGCCTTATGGGCTTCCCACAGGCTCGCTGGAGATGTAACAGTACCTATATTTGTCCGGAAATATTCCTTAAGGGATTTTTTGGTCTCCCGTACTGTCTCCGAGTGATTCAGTAGGGAGTCGTTCAGTCTCCAGGTATACGAGGTTGTTTTCACGAATGGAATGGATAGGGTCAGGGTGATGGGAGCATGGTCTGACCACGTGATTGGGCCGATGTCAGTATCTTGGGCGGCTTCTAGGATGTTCTTGGTAGCAAGAAAGTAGTCTATACGGGAATATGTCTGGTGAGGGGCCGAGTAAAAGGTATAGTCCCTTTGCCCCTGGTGTTGTGTTCTCCAGATGTCTAAGAGTGAGAAGTCCCCCATTATGTCCTTGAATTTTTTCCCCAGTCTTTGTGCCTGGGTGGATTGTTGTCGCCCTGGGAGGCTCGATTTATCTTCTTTAGGGTTGAGAGCCATATTTAAGTAGCGATGATAGGTATTGGGGGTCAATTTCTGCCAGAACTGTTTTTAAGAATTCTGTCTGGTTCTCGTTTGGGGCATATAGGTTAATAAGGGCGATTGCCGAGCCTGAGAGCGAACCGTAGACCACAATAAATCTTCCCTCTGGATCTGCCTGGATTTTAGTAAGATTAAATGGGGTGCCCTGACGAATCAGAATGGCGACCCCTCTACGTTTACTACTATATGAGGCAAAGTAGCTCATCGGATACACATGCTGGAATGTTTTAGGCGGTTCCCGAGATGTGAAGTGTGTCTCCTGGAGGAAAACAACATCGCCTCCCAACCTCTTAAGTTCCTGTAGGGCCAGGCGTCTTTTCCTGGTGTTGTGGAGCCCCTTGACATTTAGGGAGATAAACTTTAGAGCTTGTTGGCGTGACATTTTGCTTGGAATGGACGTTGACTATTTGTAGACTTTAAGTTAAGATGGTGGCTGGACAGCCAAGTGGGACGGGGGGTAGGGAGGGAGGGGAACCGCTGGGATAGGATCAGCGGAGGTAGAAAGGAGGGAAGGTAGACCCTATTGGGGTCTATAAAGTTTGAAGCCGGTCTGGTTTAAAGACCGGTTGGGGTGGTTTAAGACCCTAGGGGGACGGGTCCGGCGACTGTCACCAGTGAGGGTGGGCCGGGTAGAGACCCTTCGCTATTGGAAGTTACAGCCAAAACATGCACACCGTGGGCGTCCTAGAAAATTGGGTTTTGCTCCTGTATAAACAATGTGGGGGGTGGGATGGGGAGAGGGCAGGCGCTGGGCTGCTCAGTTCTAAGGGTGGGCAGTGGGGGGGAGGTGAGTGGGTGGGGGGTTCAGGGTTAGGTTGGATATGGGACCGCTTCAGGGAGGAGTCCGATTAGTATGTACCTAGCTTCTGTACTGTGTGCACAGATGTTCAAGTAGTGTACCTTGACCGCTCGGGTAGGTGTCTATAAGTGTTGAATGATCCTGAAGTCTCATGGGCCCTCCCTGGGCGGTGGAGGTCGGGTGCGTCCCCTCCGTGGAGTGGCCCTTGGTATGAGAAGAGGGGAAGGAAAGGAGGGAGGGGGGTGGAGGGGTTGGGGGAAGGTGTGGGAGGGAGGAAAAAAAAAAAAAGGGGGGGGGGGTGAAACGGGAGGGGGGAAGGGGTTGGGGGGGGAGAAGGGGGGGAGAGCAGTTCTGACATATCTTAAGCATAGCATTCAATACCATCATTGGACCTCGTATTAGATAGACTGTGTGCATACAATATATGACAGATTGGTTACATTGGTTACATACAATACTGAATTGGAGCGGACCGCTGCTTTGCTTCCTTGGAGCGGCGGTGGTCACCTGTGACTTTACAGGAGGGTGAGCCGTGGATGGGGGAGGGAGGGGTGGGGGGGGGCGATTGGTCATAGGGGAGGGGAAGTGGGCTGAGGGGTGGTGGGGGGAGGGGGGGGTCTGGGGAAGGGGGTGGGTGGGTGAGAGGGGGGGGTAGGTTGGGGGGGAGAGGGATGGGGGGAGGGTGGGGGTGGGGGGGAAGGGGGGGAGGTATATCGCATGTGTGTTCTGCAGTGGGTGCAGTTCATGCAGTGTGTAAAGTCCCAGCCTTTACGTAAGGTGCGGATTGTTAGATCACCTAGGCATATATCAACTCCTACATAGTATAGGGGAAAGTCTCACTTCTCTATGGATCCTGCAGAGCAGGTGAGGTCCAGGGTGGTTCCACCTGGGCGTGCTTCACGTCTGGGTGAGAGGGGCATCTTTCATCGGCGGGGGGGGGGGGGGGAGGAGGGGAGGAGGACCGTGGTAGGGGGGTGCTTGAGAGGTCGGGAAGGCTGGGGGGAGGGGGAGGTAGTGGCAGGGGGGAATTTGGGGAGGCAGGGGGGGGGTGGGGGAGGAGGGATGAAGGGAGGGAGAGGGGGGGGGGTGAACACAATGCAGGCATCGACCGATCATTAAGGCATATGTCATATCCTAGACTGTGCAGCGGGAGGCCCAGTGTCTCTTTCGGGTCCTAGAGGGCAGGTGTGTGCCAAGTCTTATCCACCTGGGAGTGTTCCTCTCCTGAATAGGTGGGACGTCTTTGGTAGGGGGGGGGAATGGGAAGGTAGAGGGGGGGAAAGGAGGGGGGGGAGGTCAGGACGGCGGGGGGGGGGAGATGGGAGGTGAGGGGGAGCTCGGCGTGCGAGGGGGGAGGGGGGGAGGGGGTGGTAAAGGGGATAGGAAGGGGGAGAGGAGAGGGGGGAGGTAGGGAGGGGGCGCACCTAGAATAGTATGCTATGAGGAGTTACCCAGTGATGAGTGTCTTGGGGGGCAGCGTCCGCACCAGTTCAGACCTCCGTTGATCATCTTTGGGGGGCCGGACCAGGTATGCTCCGATCGGGACTTGCGTGGTGGGGTGGGGGGGGGAGGGGTATGGAGGGGGGAGGTCAGGGGTCCGGGTGCCGTTGACACGGGGAGGTGTGCTGTCGGAGGGCTCAGCTCGGGTACGTGGGGTGAAGCGGAGGGGGAACGGCCAGTAGTTGGGCGTCGGTTGGAGCCGGATGTTCCTCGCGGGCAGCCGTAGGACCGCTCTGGTGCATCTGACGTCGGGGGCGGGAACCCATTGCGCCTTCCGATGACGTCCGTCGGCGCTCGTCTAGGGCGGAGGGAAGCGTCTCGTTGGTGCGGGTCCTCCTCGGGCGCCATCTTGTGGAGGACCCCAGGTCGCTGCAGGGGAAAGAAGCTCCACGCGGGGAGAAATTGACTCACCCGTCGCCATCTTGAGGGCTCCCTGGAGGTGGGGGCTATACGGGTCAGGGCCTTCCTCGAGGTGCCAGAGTCAGCTTCCTGGGAATCCTCGCTTGCTGTGGTGTCTTTGGGGCGGCTGTGGTGTACTGCTGCAACCGTGATCGAGCGTGAGCTGTCGCATTCGCCGACGAGAGGGGGATGGCCACGTGTGTAGGTATGAGGGTACCCGTCGCCATTTTGGAGGGGGTGCATTATTTCCCTTTAGACGTTGTTGTGGTTGCATTTGTGGTGTGCGCATGAGTGGCTCTTCCAATGTGGTCTGAGGTTTGTTCTGGGTATGCCTCTATTTGTCCCTGGACTCTCTTTGTTCCGCAATCCTTTCTGAGGCTCGGACGGGGATATCTTCTCTGTCTCTATCTCGTGGCCGGCCATCCGGGCGGTGTTCCAGCTGGAAGGGCTCCAGCGGGAGTCCCAAGACTTTGGCCAGGTGTTCCATGTCCTCTGGATGGCGCAGGGTAAGAAATTTGCCCTTATGGGAGACCACAATCTTGAAGGGGAACCCCCATTTGTAGGAGATCCCCTTCTCACGGAGGAGGAGGGTCAAGGGGCGGAGGGCCTTGCGCCGGTCCACGGTCCGCTTGGACAGATCATTATAGACCTGTAGCTGCTCGCCCCTGAACGCGATCGTGTTTTTCCCTCTACTTGCTGTACTCAGCTTTTCTTTAGCTGTATAGCTGTGTAGGCGCACGATCGCGTCCCGCCGGCGGTTAGGGTCCTCAGAGCGGGGGCCAAGGGCCCGGTGCGCCCTGTCCATCTCCAGGTCCCGCGGTTCGAGCTCGGGGCAGAGGAGGAGAAAAAAGTCCGACATGTAGTCCCGTAGGTGTGAGGGCAGAACAGTCTCAGGGATGCCGCGGATACGCAAATTTTGGCGGCGATCCCTGTTCTCCTGGTCCTCCTGGTTATCCTTTAAGGCATTGATCTCCTGGCCCAGGCGAATGATTTCTTCGTCTGCGTCAGTCTGGTGGTGCGCAGCCTCATCTAGCTTAGTTTCCAGCGTGGTAGTTCTTTCCTGCAGGCCGTGGATTTCCTGCCTGATCTCTGCCACAGCCTCTTTTAGGTTGGTTTGCAGGGACCGTTGGAGTTTGGTGAGTAAACCCTCTAAGTATTCTTTCGTGATGCCTCCTTCCACGAGTGGGGTGGCCTCAGCGGGGCTCGGTGGGTCTTGGAGGCCTTGTTTGCCTTTCTGGCCTGAGGCCTGGGGGCCATCTTGCCTCTTATTCCCCGCCTCAGCAGGCCGCTTTGCGGGCGTAAAGAAGTTCCCCACGCCTTGAGTTGAGGGGTTTTTCCCTTTAGATGTCATCCTGACAGGTTCAGGGGTTGGTGTATGGGTTTTTTGAAGTTTTTTGGTGGGCTAAAACTTCTTTAAAATAAGGTTTAGTCGGAAGGGTCTCTGGAGCTCTGCCTTCAGCCAACCGTCCTGTGTGACGTCATGGACACGCCCCCCATTATCTTCGATTTTTGATGAACTTTATCAGGCCTGGAAGACGAACGAAATGAAACGTAACGCACGCCAGGTTTCAAATCCTTTGTCTCTATTTATTACTCATAGGGTAATGACTTTTATACAGAAAAAAGAAGATATTGGTTAGAGGCGTAACATAGGCATATCCTAGGTGTAACATAGGCGTATCCTAGGTGTGTCTTGGGCGTAGCTTTGATTAGAGGCGTGATTTAGGGGCAGGACATATTAGTGGCGTGACTTTTGGGACGTGTCTTTTACAATACAAGCAATGTCTGACTACATAGCTTATTCATTGTCTGTTATCAAAAGAGACCTTGAGTCTTTAGCAACTATATTACACTATTTTGCTTCTTGCAGAGAACCATTCTATTATATTCTAACTAAAACATCAGGAAATTGACAACACAAAAGTATCTTAGCAATATCCTTAGCAGGAAGAAAAGAAATGTAATTTAGCAGAAACTGTGTGCATTTAGGAATTATATTTCAGCAAAAGGCTGACTACAGAATCTAAACCAGACAAAATGGAAGCTTAACATGAGTGCAAATTCTGGCCTGACATATTGGTCCTAACAATCCCCTCCTTTTTGTTCTCTAAAAGAACAAATACCCTTACTAGGTACACTTCTCTATGACTATGGCCTTATGGGGACCAATAGTATCATAGACTCTGTTCATGACCACATATGAATTATTAGTTGCATACATGGCGTGAGATGAAACTGAAGGTTTCCTTGAGACAAATGAAAGCATTGCACACTTAGCACAGTGAAAAATAACAAAAATTGCTGCGATTATACTAATCACTACAATAAAACCATAGAGAATTTTCATACCCAATTCTCCGATCCAACTAGTGAGTCCTGACATCCAATTTAAGCTAAGGCCTGAGGATTCTTTACGCATCCTTGCCTGAATTTCCTGTAACTTATCCATATCTTTATGAATAGCGCCAGACTCATCTTCAATATAGGCACAGCACTTCTGTCCTACAAGTTTACAAACACCTCCTTGTGAGGCTAGCAGATAATCAAGAGCCATTCTATTCTGTAATCATACTGTTCGGATCTGCTCTTGTTCATTAGTCAGACGGATAATAGCATCACTTGTCTGATTAAGAGCATCATTAATATTTACCATAACATCACTTAATTTAGAATAGAGATCCAGAACACCTAAACTAGGTATAAAAACCCCAGCTGCAATGCGGGTTGGACTAATGGTCCTGGTCAGATCTTTTCGATTTCTCAGCTTCCCTTGGGGTAACGTGTCAGATACATAGAATGTGGGAAGGATGAAACCCAGATAACAAAGGGCAGTGTGATTGCAGGGTACAATCTTAGTGGCTCACATGCCACACAACCAATATATATATATATATATATATATATATATATATATATATATATATATATATATATATATATATATATATATCATTAAATATTTCTATAGATTAGAAAATGACTTACATCTCAATATGTCACATAATCTAAGGGTCAGCTATTTGTGAGAATTGGTGGGGGCTAATTTCTGCTAAGAGCGACTGCACAAACATTCTTCTTGCACACATCTTTCATACTGCATTTACTCAGAATGGCAAAACGGACCAAGATGGCTGCTATGGTCAAATTGGTTGACTTGTGATCCTTTCCTTGTGGTTGACTCACGTCCCTTTGTGACCTCCCACCTTCCTCATATCCAGTCTTCTCAGTCCCCCCATATCCTTAAGAGACAGTCTATTTAAAGAACAGAACAGTTAACCATTTCATAGTCCTGATGGACCAAGATGTCCAAGTTGTGCATAACTTCATTCCTTTCTTTTCCGGCCATTATATCAGCCCAGTTGATTTCTTTTTCGGTCTCTTCTTCTGGGGGACTGGCGACATCATCACCGCAGAGAGGCATAGCGTCGGTGGGGGTTGCAACGCACTTCTGGATCAGAGTTTTGCTGTACTTAATACATAGAGAGCAATGAGTAGGACAAACACACACATACAAAAACATTCGCTAGCTTCGCTCAAAGCAAATCAATCCAACCACCAAGTCCCCATGGTCCCTAAATCCTGGATAAATACACAACATTGCGCTTTAAGGCGCATACATGCCCCTCCTTTTGAGGCTAAAATATAGTCTAGAGCTATTTTATTCTGCGGAGCCATTAATTTAAACTAAACCTATTCTTGGTTAAGTGAGTAAATGTCTGTGGTTGTATGATTTAGGATATCCCTGTAAACCTGTCATACAGTAACCCAACTCCTACATTTGGGAATAAATTCCCTGAAACTTATTCTTCCCATAGACTACTTTTTAGCACTTGTGTATTGGGTGCATCTCTTCTGTTTCTAACTCTACCTGTGAGCAATTAACATAACCGTGTGTTTGATTGATAAAGCATTCTCCCACCGGGATATCATTCTTCAGGGAGATTATATTAACCTATAAATCCAAACAAAATAAACAAAGTTAAACAAATAATACCTTATACTATTTTGTCATCCTTATGGGACGCCACTTACACAAACATAATAGAGCATACATTTGTAACTGAAAAATAATAAAAACCTGTAAAAATAAAAAGGTAAAAGTTTGTGTGTTGAGGCCTGGACATTTTTGCCTATAATCTTTTTCCCTTGATGATTAGTGGTCGGAGAGTATTGTGTCCATCAAAAAACTTATTTGCAGGTGCTATGTCTTTGTCTTTATTAGCTGTTTGTGCTTAGACTGGCACTATTTTGACGTGCGTGATGTGTATCCATGATGATAAGAAATTTTTACTGCAATGCTGGTGATGAGTAGCATTTAAATGGCCTTTTCATCTGGGATGAAGAGCGTGCTTGCGTAGAAAATGCTTGACCATTAACCCGTCTTGCGTAGGTGCACTTTCAGCTTTAACCTGTGCCTAGAAACACTCAAAAATATATATATTTGTTGCATGCAATACTCATTAATTGTTTTATTACCAATAACATGGTCCTTAATTCGTTACTTTGAACTACTGATGGTCATAACTCATCCCATAAGTGTCTCATAGGGAGAGAATTTATACCTAGAAATAAATTCTTGTATTAATATGGTTACTACTATTATCAGCATCCACAATATTAAACAGAGATATTCCCTATTAACGCTCCTCAAATTTTAAACTAAGCAACCAATATGGACTTGACTTTGCTACAATCCAAGTTCCTAAAACTTGGTACCTCAGCCTGTGCCAAACCAATTGCTTCCATAATCAACTCTATCCTGTCTGCAGGCCATATCCCTAAGACCTGGAAAACTGCTAGAGTTGTCCCAATCTTCAAAAATGGGGACAAAAACACTGTCTCAAACTATAAATCAATCTCTCTTCTCCCAATACACACTTACTCTCATTCATACCTAACTGCCATCTGCCATTTTCTCTGATGCAAATGGTGTCAACCTTTTAGTCATTTAATACTAACTAACCTTAAAACTCGCCCCACAAATCAAGCATCCCAACAGCCTGGACTCATGGCTATTGTCCCACACCCACAGTCACTCCTGGCTTTCACCTCAAACACTCCACTGCTAAAAATGTGAAATGCCTTGTATATAATATATATACCCTGTTCACTTATGCAATTATATATCCCCTGTCCTTTAACTCTATTTCCAGGATATACCCAAAAACAAATAAATGGTTACAAAATAATACATTTGGCACATATGATATATCCCTTAACATAGGGACGGCTTGCTACCTGCTTTGCTGTGACATCTGCAAAGGTATTATTATTTACATGGGGCCTGTCAGCCCTGTTAATAGTATAGGCAGCAACTTTTTATTACTGCAAGAGCCCTTGGAGTTAACATTGCTATAATAAATTCTGAACCTTCTGTGCATTGTATATCATTTACAACATATCAAGTTCATATCAAATCCCTCTGTAGGGATTTCAGAGAGACCTTCAATAACCTATGTATGTATCTCCCCTCTTTCGTTCATATATTATCTATATATGTGAACAAAAATACAAAAAAAGTTATGAAAACAGGTTGCTTTGATATATAGCAAAAATAAACTGGTAAATAGATTTGTATGTGTAGTGACTATAAAAATATTTACTGCTTGTGTTAAAAGAAAAAGCCTGCAGTAGGTCTTTTAACAAATGTGCATTTACAATATAAGAAAAAATCCTGAAAACCTGAGCAAAAGATTTCCTTTTAAAATAGACAAATAATTTTGACCCCTTTGCAAAGTGCTGAGCACACGGCCAGCATTAACTTTAAAAGACACTCTGACTTTAAAAAGAAAAAAATAATTTTCAAAGCGCCCTTTTTTTTCTTTTCTGGGAAAACAGCCAGAAACCTCAAAGTACAGATAACGGGTTTCGCTGTCTTATTCATATTAACTGCTGGATTAATCCTCACGCAGGGGATTGTAACATTAGTTTAATGTTAAATATGAAGCTTTCCACGCTGTCCTAAAACTGCATTTTGTATGGTCTTTCAAAAATTAAATAACGGAATATTTCAAATTACTTATAAACACCAAGTCTATGCCTACAAGAGCATGCAGCATTCTTTCACTCTTTCCTCTGAATGCCTTCTGAAAGAAATCTCATATTCCTGCAAACTTCCATCAATACAATTGCTATCCCGTTTTAACTATGCCCTCTCTTAAGCTAAACAAAATATCTTCAAACATGCAACAGTTATACCATGACTAAAAAAACAGCAAGCTTGACCCTACCTGTCTTGTATGGCTTCTACACTGCTTATTTAACGGAGACAATTCTCGTTAAAATAACTGACCTCCATGCTGCTAAAGACAGATATCATCACACTCCGCTCACACCACGCACACCCTCCTTTTTAAGCGCTATGTACATTAATGGCGTTATATACATATATAACACAATATATTAATTCAAACAGTGCTTGTGAGCTCTTACAAGCATTTTAAACAAAAACACCCCGAGACATATCTTAATCCTGTAGAAATAAAATTGAAATGTGTTATCTTACTGCTTTATGGAAAAGAAGACAGTTCTACATTACCTTGTTCTCATGAATAAACTACTTAAGCACAGAGCTAGTTAATTTTAATGTGAATGCTTCGCATTCTTTAAACTGTAAGAGAGAGGCTGTGCCCCTCCTTTTATTAAGATAGAAATACCACAAACGAAAAGAAATGTGTCCGGTTTAAAAAGTATCCGCCTGGCCAGGACGAATAAACCTTTCAAACTATAACCAGGGACAGAGCTGAATATACTCCCCTTTTGTTGTGAGGTATTTCTCTCTATATTCGGTGTACACCTTTTTAAAACCTTTTAAAATTTAGATTTCATCATGAGCAACTAATATTCATATTTTTTTTACACACATGTTAATCAGCATGACCACACAGTATCTTTCACACAAGAAATCATTCAGGAAAAATTTCATCATGGTTACAAACAAACTCTTTTACTTAAGGTAGCGGTGTTTTTTTTGTTTTTTTTATAGAGACTTTCACTCTGAGCCCCCACGGGCAAAGCAGCACTTCCCTGCTTCTGACTGATAGTGGCACACTCTCTGCCAATGACTTAAACCACCACAATTAAAACAGACACCATTATTCTGAGCTATTATTCCTGATTGATTTCTGAGACCAGCATAAACCATTAGTAGCTTATAGAAAAACGGCTTAATTATGACAAATAATTGCAACATTTATACTTACACAATTTACAATGGTCGTTCAGCTAGATCAGAGATAACAGTCCAGTCGTGCACAGAATTTACTGGACTCTTACCAGAAATTCTGTTTAAAAGGGCCTATCCCAATTCTTCAGTCACAATTTAGGTCTATTAAATTCCCAGAGGGGGTGAAGCATCATATATAAAAATTTACATATATACTCACCACCTTTGTGAATTTCCCACTTCTAGACGCCAAAACTGAAGGAAAATCTAATTTCCTCGCCTATGCTTCAGAACTGAGAGGAACCTATTCTCTGCAGAGAAAAACTGAAGCCAAACTGAAGGAAAATCCGTTATTTCCTTCCCCTGGCCTCAGAACCAAAAGGAACCTATTCTCTGCAAAGAAAGCCTAAGCCTTCTGACTTTACACAATCTGCACCGTTTGCAGCAGACTTCCCCGGAGAAGTTTTCACGCCCTGCCACTGTTATCTTTGATTTTTGATGAACTTTATCAGGCCTGGAAGACGAACGAAATGAAACGTAACGCACGCCAGGTTTCAAATCCTTTGTCTCTATTTATTACTCATAGGGTAATGACTTTTATACAGAAAAAATAAGATATTGGTTAGAGGCGTAACATAGGCGTATCCTAGGTGTAACATAGGCGTATCCTAGGTGTGTCTTGGGCGTAGCTTTGATTAGAGGCGTGATTTAGGGGCAGGACATATTAGTGGCGTGACTTTTGGGACATGTCTTTTACAATACAAGCAATGTCTGACTACATAGCTTATTCATTGTCTGTTATCAAAAGAGACCTTGAGTCTTTAGCAACTATATTACACTATTTTGCTTCTTGCAGAGAACCATTCTATTATATTCTAACTAAAACATCAGGAAATTGACAACACAAAAGTATCTTAGCAATATCCTTAGCAGGAAGAAAAGAAATGTAATTTAGCAGAAACTGTGTGCATTTAGGAATTATATTTCAGCAAAAGGCTGACTACAGAATCTTAACCAGACAAAATGGAAGCTTAACATGAGTGCAAATTCTGGCCTGACATATTGGTCCTAACACTATGATAATCATTATAAAAGAAAAACAAGATCCCGGACGTGCGACGGCACACCAGAGGAGCAGAAGCCGGTTATCACATGAGTGTTCGATCTCGAAACCGCGACTTCTAGACACCGAGTGATCAAACTGCTGTTTTACCTACCTAGATGGTGCATGCGAGTGGAATTAATTCACTGCCCAATTGTATTTTAAAAACTGTAAATTATTGTACACTACTGTATGTCCACCTCCTTTTCTATTTGAATTTGTGGAGTTTAATCTCTTATTCAAGTCCAAGAAGGTCCAGACCAGATAAAATTCTGAAAACGCCTGATATATTCTAACACCACATGAGTGGGCATTTAAAAGATTTTCACAGTTCACATTCACCAAAGTACCAGCATATCTGCATTATGTATATTTTCTCTTTTTTTTTAATGCTTTATAGAGAGCTTTGCGCTTTGAAATTTCTGCTGCCCTGCAATATGGTGGGGTGCTGAACTCATGGAACCGGGCAGCACTGTGCGAAATTGAGTTTTATTTTGAGGTGTAAATGCATGGGTGTTTGTATGCATTATATACATATATGCTCTAAATGCGCCTAAAGAAAAGAAAATAAGGATATCGAGATTTCAGAAGTACCATATATTTTTTTTCTGTTTTACTCTCATTCTACCTGGTTGGTACACTGAAATGCTAACCTTACCTCACAAATATCGTCCTACACGCATAGCTTTTTATCTTATGATGGCATGATTGTTATTTGCCAAAAAGAGAACATTACTTGTAAATACATTTTCATAAAGCTCTCATCGCTAAAAAATAAATAAAGCATCTCTAAAGTATTTAACTACAAAGGAAATGTTAAAAGTAAAAAGAACGCTGAATAGGATTTGTAATAAAGCGTCGGCTATATAGATGGGACAATGTATCTGCAGAATAGACTTGTGTGTATATGTATGTATGTTTTTATGTGTGTGTGTGTGTATGTATTATATAAATATATATATATCATATATGTATATTTGCATGTCATTTCCCAGAATCCCTTGCTGCAGTGGAAGCGCTGTATGCTGGGCGATAATGGGGAAAGACAGGGTTGCAGACCTGTCTAAGACATGCAAATGGACATACAGTAATATTTACATTTGATATATATATACAGGTAAACCCCGTTATAGCGCGGTCCTCTGGGTCCACCCCGAAACCACCGCGTTAGTAACGGGGTCGCGCTAATTTTAAAAAAAAAATGGCCGCCGCGTGCCTGATCAGGAGTGAGGAGGGAAGAAAGGAAGAGGCCTGCACAACATGCGGCCCGTCTGGCCTCTCTGTGGGGCCCGCAATGACTCTGGCCGGGCGCCAGTTAATTAAATAAATTTAAAAAAAAAAAGTTTCAAAAACGGCTGCGATTCATCCCTCCTCCCAGCCCCCTCCCTCTCCCTCCCAGCCCCCTCCCTCTCAGCCCCCGGCAGCCGTGTGTTTTTTTTCTTCCGGAGAGGTCAGAGCATGAGGGGCGGGGCTTAGGTTTAGTACCGGGGAGAGAGGATGTGCTGAGCTGATCTAAGGTAAAGGGGGGGGGGGGGTGTGTGTGTGTGTGTGAAAAACGGGCTGGTGGGGGTGTGTGTGTGAAAAACGGGCTGGTGGGGGTGGGCTGCTGACATGTGAGGGGGGGTGGGCTGCTGACATGTGAGGGGGGTGGGCTGCTGACATGTGAGGGGGGGTGGGCTGCTGACATGTGAGGGGGGGTGGGCTGCTGACATGTGAGGGGGGGTGGGCTGCTGACATGTGAGGGGGGGGTGGGCAGCTGACATGTGAGGGGGGGTGGGCTGCTGACATGTGAGGGGGGGTGGGCTGCTGACATGTGAGGGGGGGGGTGGGCTGCTGACATATGAGGGGGGTGGGCTGCTGACATATGAGGGGGGGTGGGCTGCTGACATGTGAGGGGGGGTGGGCTGCTGACATGTGAGGGGGGGTGGGCTGCTGACATGTGAGGGGGGGTGGGCTGCTGACATGTGAGGGGGGATGGGCTGCTGACATGTGATGGGGGGTGGGCTGCTGACATGTGATGGGGGGTGGGCTGCTGACATGTGATGGGGGGTGGGCTGCTGACATGTGAGTGTATTGTGAGAGCTGTGTGCAGTGAGAGCTGTGTGCAGTGGAAGTGTGTGTGTGCAGTGGGAGTGTGTGCGTGCAGTGTAGAGTGTGTGCGTGCAGTGTAGAGTGTGTGCTGGGAGTGTGTGCTGTGTGCAGTGTGTGCAGTGTGTGCAGTGGGAGTGTGTGCGTGCAGTGTAGAGTGTGTGCGTGCAGTGTAGAGTGTGTGCTGGGAGTGTGTGCAGTGTGCTGTGTGCAGTGTGCTGTGTGCAGTGAGAGTGTGTGTGCAGTGAGAGTGTGTGTGCAGTGAGAGTGTGTGTGCAGTGAGAGTGTGTGTGCAGTGAGAGTGTGTGTGCAGTGATTAGTGTGCAGTGTGCAAAAAAAAAATTGTTTTAATTTTTTTTTTTTAAATGGGAGCCACGTGAAAACCGCGTTATAACGGGGTTTACCTATATATATATATATATATATATATATATATATATTACATTTTGACATGGGCATATGTTTGTGGGTCTTTTGCGCATTAATATATCAAGGTATTTTGAACTACTGTTCGGGGCCAATTGAGTATGAATGGGAGGTTTGGATAGAGGTTATGTGTAGGCTAGCACACATTATAATGGTATGTATCCAAATCTCCCACCTGAGACTATAAATATGTTCTGTGTCTTTTCCTTGTGCCAGAACATTTTGCGTGGTGTGAAAGTCCAAGGCCAACAATATGCCTGTGACAGTCATTTAATGCTGCAATCCCACTACAAATTATCCTCCCTCCCCCCCCCCCCCCCCCCTTGTAATTTACTCTGAATCGGGGGCAGAAGGTGCTTTTTAGCAGAACCCCATACCTTTCCCCTTATTTACATTTCTCAGTTGTAAAGAAAAAAAAATCAGTGTGGCCACATGCTCACTCAATTGAAAGCTGTGCCGTTTTGTCACTTGCTATTGGCATTACAGAGTGAGACTGACCCAACATACCTTTCGATTTGCTTGGACAATAAGCCAACTCCATGGGACACAATTGAAGTAATTTGGAAATTGTAGAGTCAGTGCAATTCAGCTCTGGGAGGTCCCTGGTTCATATAATATATGTGTATATATGTATATCTCTCTGTGTGTGTGTGTGTGTGTGTGTGTGTGTATGTGTGTGTGTGTGTGTGTATACAGTATATATATATATATATATATATATGTATATATATATATATACTGTATATAGAAAAATGTTGGAGTATTTATTTATAAAACAACAAAAACCTACCAAATAGGCCATTTAATTGCTTTGTGTGCAAGTGTTGAGCATATCTAGGCAAGAATAATATCTGTTTTATTCGTTTGGAAGGTCTACTCTGAACTAGTGTAGAATTTTATACATATATATTTTTTTCTTTTTCATTACTGTGATCCCCGCAAAGTACTGTATGCCAAGTATATTTTCTTGTTACGCAAGGTAATGTGCAATCTCAACCAAGCTGAGTTCACCAAAGATTAAAGTAATGATCTTTTTTTCCAGTTACTTACTAAATATAGCAACCATCATGCTTCCACTACTGTTGCTTATTGGGTTCAGCTAAATGTGTAATGGGCGTCTCCTTTTTTTGGCTTTCATTTCTTGCAGGAATATTTGGAGGTCATGAATACTCTTTAGGATATGAAATTCTTCAACACAAGTCTAAATATTTATCTTTTTTTAATCCCATAAAACTCTGATAATGATAAAGCTTGTAAATGAGGAGAATGAATGCACCTTGAAGCTGTGCAAAATGTAAATGTATTGACCTTTTTGTTTAGGAAATATTATGGTGGCTTGTATGTTTTTTTAAAACGGTGTTTCTTGTCGGTTAATGATGTAGCCCTGTCATCGATACTCTGGTTTATTTTTAAATCATAAAACAAAGAACAAAAAAGCCCAAATGCCACTTCCAATATGACAAAAATGCACAGTAAAATACTTATATATTCTCTTGAAAAAGGGTCATTTAGTTTAATCCTTTGGCCAAAGCATTGTAAGCCTGTGAGCCACATCAAGGCAGACCCTGCTCACAGGTCCTAACACTACCAGATAAAATACTAATACACCTCTATTAGGATTAAAATTTTCATTTACCTCTATTAGGAGGGAGAAGGACATGTGAGCAGGGTCTGCCTTGATGTGGCTCACAGGCTTACGACACTTTGGAAGTGGCATTGGGCTTTTTTGTTCTTTGTTTTTTGCATCCGCCACGCTAAGTAGCACTCCCTTTTGACACTTATATACATATATATTTTTTTGTGGGGGCTCGGGGGTTCCCAAAATGAGCTTCTTGGGTTTCTGTGTGTTGTTTAACTTATTAAATCACCCCAAACCGTGGCAAAGCGGGCAGAAAATCAAGCGTGATATGGAATCTTCACTTATAGGTAAAAGTTAAAAATATTCTACATTTAAATAGCTTTGTACTATTATGGCACATGAGAATGAGCTTCTGATATTACAAGTAGAGTATTAATGAAGCAGACCTATATTTACAGTCTCGTATCGTCTGTAAAGTGAAGCATGGTAAATTTAGGCTGTGGGAGATGTGAAAAGCTTCATAACATTTAAAGCCGATTTACTGGCCCGGCAAGCTGCTTCCATTTATTTATTTTTTAGTTGAATTTTGAAACGGCGCAAAACTAAATAAAAGTATAGACTAAATCAAATGCTAAATTTAAAATAGTTGATTGTAGTGAAATAGTATGTCCGTCATTTCACTCTTCCTCAGGTCCTCCTATTGACACACCCCAGATTGCAAGTGCGATGTATGGTGTACAAAAGCAACATAATATTTGCATACCTCATCACTTAGAGATGCAGAATAATATTGCTTCTGAGCATCAATGTGTAGCCCTGATGTAAATTTTCTCTTTCTGGCCCCCCCTCCGCGTTTGCCGTGCGGTAGCGGGTGCCGCCGGAGGCTTTGACGGACCCGCCGGCACTTCGCGAGGGTGGGGGCCAGTGCAGGGAGCGGTGCAGGCCGGTTGCCGGGGACGCGATCGGGCCGTCGCTAGGGCCGCGATCGCGTTGCCACCGGCTCGGCGGCTTAGGCAGAGTGCGCCGCCATTGCGCGTTAGCTCGCGCATGCGCAGTAGGACAGAAGCGCGCGATGGGTTCCCTAGAGCAGGAAGAGATCGCGCGAGAGTAGGGAAGGTAGCAGAGAGAGTGAGGCGGCCATTAGGGGTTCGCGCATGCGCGAGGGAAGCGCGCACGCGGCCCCAATGCATTAGGCAGCCCCTGGGAACTACAATTCCCAGGAGGCTTAGGGAGGCAGAGGTCAGGTGCTCCCTAGTGGCCAATAGGGCTGAAGGAAGCTCAGCCCGGGAAAAGAGATACATTTCCCGGGCTTTGCAACAGCAGTCAGGCAGAGGAGAAGGAAGGAGTAGGAAGGGTGCAGGGAGCTCGTGGCTCCTGCATCAGGTAAGGGTTCTCCCTAGATCCCCAGGCAGGCCCCAATTCCCGGGTAAGGGTAGGGGGTAACTGAAGAGGGACGCCTTAGACTGAGGAGGGACGCCTTAGCTAGGGAGGTGACCCTTGAGTGTGGGAAGTGCCGGTTTGGTAGTGCCACAGCGGAGAGTGCTGTGGGCACTGTCAAAGAGGCACAGTGTGCTAGCAGTGGGATTGCTGCGGGATCCAGGTGGCTGTGTGTGATTGCAGCTGTCTGGGTGTGTGTCGCTGCATGTGCTGTGCGCAGTGCGTGCAGGGTGTGTGCACGGTGTGAATCCCTGCAGGCTGACAGTGTAAGCTGAATGTTGGCTGCAGGTGTGTTAGGCTGCTAGGATTAGCAGATACAGTTTAGACTGGGTAGCTAGGGGAAGGGGGGCGGTTATTGTCCACAGGCCCTAGGAGTTTTCCCCAAGCCATCCCAGGTTGCGGTTCTTCAGGGACAGGCCCTAGGTTAGGGTTGCTGTCGCTCTAGCAGTGGTTAGTGATAGGGATAGCGGCGGTTGCTGTTCCCACGCGGTTGGTGTTGCCGTGGTCCGGTTGCAGTTCCCGTTGAGCGGTGGGACCCTCGCTGGGGTCCACCGGCAGAGTACCTGGAATAGGATCAGACGGACGTCTGACCCTTTTAGAAGAAAGTGTGTTGCGGTCCCGAGCATCGGAGTGCTCGGAAGGTATCTCTGAAGTAATATATGTGCACCAACTGGGCCCTAGCTTAATATAGTGACTGCGCAGTCACCCACGACCTCCGTAGGAGTTACGAGACATTGGGTGTGGGGTGATCACAGGACACTGGGTGGGGTACACCAGACATTGGGTTGATGTGATGCGGGTAGAGCATCTGGTTATGGTTATGTTATGTAATGTGTTATATGTGTGTTAAGTAAAGAGTTAGTATTGTTTATCTATAAGTGTTATTGTATTTCTTACTCAGGGCTATCTTTCCTCACGGGGGATCCTGGGTAAGTGGAGGCGCTGCACCAAGTAAGGGTAAGGGTTTCCCCAGGCTCCCAGCTAGCGGAGGCTCAGATCTCCTGGAGCCACACAGGTTATGCAGTACCAGTAGTCCCTTAGAGCAGGTGTGTTGCAGGGAAAGGGACCGGTTAGACCACGAGGGGCCAATGTGATATTGGGTGGGTCGGCCGGTTCACAAAAAGGGCTACAAATGTAACGCAAAAGTTACCTTAAAAAACCTAAACCCCAGAATTCAAGAAAACTAATGGTTGTGTTCAACGTGGCTATTATTTGGCCATTGGTTTTATCTTGAGGTATACAATACTGAAATGGTTCTCCAAATGTTTTCAGTCTACAGTAACACTGAGAAGAAACAGCGTTGAATGCATTATGCCTTGTGGTTCATTCAGCTTTTCATTTTCTAATGTACATGACTAACCCATGCCTCAATCTGGTCCTCGTCTCATCCATCACATATATTACAGAAAAGAATCCTATGCTTATTTACAAATGTGCAAAGCAAAGATCACATCAGCACATCAATACAGAGCCTGACGAATACTAATGACTTGAACCCTTATTCACTAACCCACTGCCTCAGCCTGGAATAGATGTATTCATGTATTACTGATGGGAGGTCACTCCCATATGTGTACTGGCTCCTGCATTAATTAATTTAAGGAGGCTTCTATGTAGTATGATGACCCTAAATCTAAATCTACATTTGTATAAAGTGCATGGAATCACTGCTGGGATTTTGACCATATCTTTATAGAAAACTACTTTTTTACTTTCTCGTTGGATGCAGAATATAGCTGTAATGTAAGATCTGCTGAAGAGTTAACTTTGACGCGGTGTCAAGTTTACATTTTGTTTCCATACGATACAACTAAATGGCCTCTGTACTATGAGGCAGCAATGCGAGGGCGCGAGATATTTCTGGGGGGGGGGGGGGGCGCGGTGTTGCAGGGGCCCCGCGCTCTTCCCCCAAGGCATTTAAATGAAATGCCGGGGGATCGTGTGAGGTTCCTGCAACTCTAAACTTTCTGTGTCTCTGCCAGCGTCAGGACTCGTGTCTATTGCATCGTGGCGTCAAATGACGCCGCTTGGTCATGTGACGTGATGGCACACGCATTAAATGACGTCGCGGGTCACATGACCCCACTGCGTAATTTCACACCGCGTGAGGTAAAGGGGGAGGCGCACCACCGGAGCAGAAGAGGCAGAGGGAGCGCAGCAAAAAAAGTTTGCGCGCCCCTGTTATGAGGAATTCTTAAGTAGGAAAATATTAAACTAGATCAATGAATTCTTAACCACGGGAGCATGTGTATTGGAATGTATTCCTTTCTATTAAGTATACTATAGATATTAGTTATTCTGCCAACCACGCTATGGGAGAATACGGTATGGGTAGGAGAATACAGAGATGGAGTATTAAAAGTGCAGTGTAGTTAGGATTGTGATTGACTGACTGTGAATTGCAGAATAGAAATCATTGGTGACACCAGCCTAAGTTGCTATGTTTACCTTTGCCTTAAGGCAGGGGAGCGCAAACTTGCTCTGCTGCGCGCCCCCCCCCCCCCCCCCCCCCTTTGCCTGCTTTGCCCCTGGGTCTCGCTCCCCCCTATCTTGAACGCAGCGTCAAATGACGCCACGGGGGTCATGTGAGGTCACGTGACCCACGGCGTCATTTGACGCTCGTCACCATGGAGATGCGTAGACACGAGGCCTGGTAAGTGAATTTACAGAGGTCTCGCGCTGAATAGCATTGGGCCTCTGTAACCGCCGCGCCCCCCCTAAAATCTGTTGCGCCCCCCTGTTTGTGCACCCCTGCCTTAAGGTACCAATTGAAGTGCTAATCTACCATCTGTATTCAAATGTGTGAGATGTGGAATTATAGAGCCAGTGGCAGAAGTGGCTTAAAAAAAAGGTACGGGTTACGTAATTATATATAGTAGATGAGGTTCAAAAAGACATTCGTCCATACTGTTCAACCTATGCTAAATTTAGACGAAAGATGTATTTTATCCTATATTTGTGCTTACGGTATATTGATCCAGATGAACGCAAACACAAAAACCCAAATGAAATATCATCTAATATCTCATAAGGGGGAAAATAAATTCCTTCCTAACTCCAAATATTGGCAATCGGATTACTCCTGGATCAACATCCTTCCCATGTTTACTTATTTGGTATATCCCTGTATATCTTTACTTTTTACAGATGCCCAACCTTATTTTGAAGAAATCTATTGTATCTGCCATCACAGTCTCCATGGGTACTGAATTACACATTTTAACTGCCCTTACTGTAAAGAACCTTTGTTGCTGGTGAAATATTTCCTCCTTCCTTTCCTCCAACCTTAAGGGATAACCCAGTGTCATTTGTACTGCCCTTGGGATAAATAGTTCTTTTGAAAGCTCCTTTTATTGTCACCGACTATATTTGTATATACAGCAGGGCCCCGGCTATACAGCGGGTTCCGTTCCAGGGGCCCGCCGTATAGTGAAAATCGCCGGAAAGCGGATCCGGCGATTTTCAGTTCTGTGCATGCACAGAACGGCGTTTTTGCCGTTCTGCGCATGCGCGGCCTATGGTATGCGCGCGCAGACACTGGTCTGCGCATGCGCGCCGGGCGCAACCGCCCGTTCTGCGCATGCGCGACTGAGGATCAAAGATGGCAGCCCCCTTCTCGGTGCCGGCGGATTGCCGAGAAGAGGGGCCCTGCTGTAGTCAACATATCCCCTCTTAGGCCGCGTCCATAGTGTGTCCTTGCGTGCTGACGCTATGCCGCCACAGCCATCGGTGCTGCTTTTTCCTGTCCTTGCCTCCGAGACAGGGAGCGTACTCGCGAGGCGGGGCGGGAGGTGGGACTCACGCGGCGCCGAGGTCGCGTCATTGTGCATGCGTGGTGCGTATGTCAATGGGGCATGTCTCTTCATTCACCCCCCCCCCCCCCCAGCAACAACTATGAGGTGGGCATCTCCCCGTCCCCCATGCAACATATTTAAACCCCTTTTCAAGTCTCCCAACTCACCCCGCTGGCGGCAGGCAATCACTCCCCGTTCCCATTTCCCTGTTCTGCTCACCTCGTCCTTTCATTGGATGCTGAGGCGTCACGTGAGCGGAGTCAGCGCGTGAATCTAAAAACTGACCGTCGGCTCTGTTTAAGCACGCATCAGCACGCAAGGGAAAGCATGCGTGAGCCCCTACTAAAGCCGCTTTAATTGCGGCTGTAGGGGCTCAGTGCCAAGCATGAGCGAGCGTCAGCACGGTTCAGTGAGTAAGCGCTGACCATGGCCGAGGCCTTAGTCGTCTCTCCTCATAAATCAGATTATCCATCCCCTTTAGTGATTTGGTGGCTCTTCTCTCTCTGCACTCTCTAGTTCTATAATATCTTTTCTATGGAGAGGTGCCCAAAATTGTACTCCATATTCAAGATGTGGTCTTACTAATGCTTTATAAAGGGGCATAATGATGTTTACTTCCATCCATTGCATGTTCAATGCAAGATAAGATCTTGTTTGCCTTTGCAGCTACTTCATGACTTTGGGAATTACAGCTGAACCCCGTTATAACGCGGTCCTTGGGGTCCACAGAATGAGATTGTGTTACACAATCACTGTGGCTTGGAGGTAGAGAATTAGTAATAGCATATGAAAGATCCTGGGTTCGATTCCTGTAAAATTTTATAAATTATTTTACATAATTTATAAATTATAAAATATTAATGTATAAATTATACATTGTAATTAAAATAAAATAATTTATAAATTATTTTAATAATAATATATAAATTTTTTTTTTTAATATCCCTAATAACCTCACTTGGTATTTGAGCCCTATTCCTAATAACCTCACTTAGTAGCTGAGCCCTATTCCTAATTTACCAAGTCCAATTTGCTTTATTTTTCACACTAGCCTCCTGTGTGGAACCGGATCAAAAGCCTTTGCAAAATCTAAGTAGACCACATCAACTGCATTACCCTGGTCTAAATTCTTACTTGCCTCCTCAAAGGAATTAATAAGGTTAGTTTAAAATGACTATCCTTCAAAAATCCATGCAGACTATTACTAATAATTTTGTTTTCCATTCTGTATTCCTGAATATTATCCCATTCTAAACCTCCATGTAGCTTCCCCACTATTGATGTCAGGCTTACAGGTCTATACTTCCCGGTTGCTCTCCGGTGGCTCCCTTTTAAAATATATGCATCACGTCTGCTTTATGCCAATCTCGTGGTACTGAACCTGTGGAAATGGAGTCCTTGAATATTACATGTAATGGTTTGACTATTACTGAATTTGGCTCCTTAAGAACTCATGGATGTATGCCATCGGGGCAGGTGCCTTATTTACTTACATTTTATCAAGCCGCCTATGAACGTCTTCCTCAGTTAACCAATTGTTCATTAATATAGAGGTTGTGGCTTCCTCTTGCAGCACTATTATTTGCAATGGATTCTTCCCTGGTAAATACAGAGGCAAAGTTTATTTTCCCTTCTGGTTCTAACTATACTTGATATAATATATACCATGGGAAAAGTATGGGAGGGGTGGGAAAGGAAAGTAAAACTCTGTTCAGCTAACAGGTAAGTTTTTAATGGTGTAGATAAAGTGCTTGTCTGAGAATTGTATTTGCAATAAACCGAAAGAGAAAGAACTCAGTCGAAGTAGCACTCAATTATCAATGATGATTAGTGTATTGATTAAAAATAATCTTTATTATTCAATTTAAATGTTAAAATAAATGGTGTACAAAGAAAAAATAATAATCTTGACATAAATATGTCAGATATCTGGGACTGTGCCAGTAGTAGCGGATCGCTACATAAGGATAGACCCCTATTGTCGGTCTAGACCAGGGGTGGGGAACCTTTTTTCTGCCAAGGGCCATTTTGATATTTATAAAATCATTCGAGGGCCATCCAAAATTATCAACTTAAAAATTAGCCTGCTGTATTTGGTGAAACATTTAATGAACTCACCACTAATGTGATGGCTGGAACTGCTTCTCTTTGGGTGACTGACTGACTGTGGGTTGGTGTCTGTGCACACGCAAATGCACACGTGCACGCACACACAGAAATCGGGCAGGGGGTAAGGAAATCAGACTCTCAGACCCACTCTCTCTCTCAGACCCACTCTCTCTAAAACCCACTCTCTCTCAGACCCACTCTCTTGCTCAGGCTCTCAGACCCACTCGCAGACTCTCAGACTCACTCGCAGACTCTCAGACTCACTCGCAGACTCTCAGACCCACTCGCAGACTCTCAGACCCACTCGCAGACTCTCCGACCCACTCGCACACTCTCCGACCCACTCGCACACTCTCCGACCCACTCGCACACTCTCCGACCCACTCGCACACTCTCCGACCCACTCGCACACTCTCAGACCCACTCGCACACTCTCAGACCCACTCGCACACTCTCAGACCCACTCACACACTCTCAGACCCACTCACACACTCTCAGACCCACTCACACACTCTCAGACCCACTCACACACTCTCAGACCCACTCACACACTCTCAGACCCACTCACACACTCTCAGACCCACTCTCACTCTCAGACCCACTCTCACTCTCAGACCCACTCTCACTCTCAGACCCACTCTCACTCTCAGACCCACTCTCACTCTCAGACCCACTCTCACTCTCAGACCCACTCTCTCTCTCAGACCCACTCTCTCTCTCAGACCCACTCTCTCTCAGACCCACTCTCTCTCAGACCCACTCTCTCTCAGACCCACTCTCTCAGACCCACTCTCTCTCTCAGACCCACTCTCACTCTCAGACCCACTCTCTCTCAGACCCACTCTCTCTCAGACCCACTCTCTCTCAGACCCACTCTCTCTCAGACCCACTCTCACTCTCAGACCCACTCTCACTCAGACTGTCAGACCCACTCTCTCTCTCTATCTCTCTATCTCTCTATCTCTCTGACACTCTCTCTCTCATACACACTCTCTCTCTCTCTCTCTCTCTCTCTCTCTCAGACACACACTATCCCTCTCCCTCTCAGACACACACTCTCCCTCTCAGACACACACTCTCCCTCTCTCAGATACACACTCTCCCTCTCTCTCAGACACACACTCTCCCTCTCTCTCTCAGACACACTCTCCCTCTCTCTCTCACACACACTCTCCCTCTCTCTCACACACACCCTCTCTCTCTCAGACACACACTCTCCCTCTCTCACACACACTCTCTCTCTCTCACACACACCCTCTCTCTCTCAGACACACACTCTCCCTCTCAGACACACTCTCCCTCTCTCTCTCAGACACACACTCTCCCTCTCTCTCTCAGACACACACTCTCCCTCTCTCTCTCAGACATCACTCTCCCCCTCTCTCAGACACACACTCTCCCTCTCTCTCTCAGACACACACTCTCCCTCTCTCTCTCAGACATCACTCTCCCCCTCTCTCTCTCAGACATCACTCTCCCCCTCTCTCTCTCAGACATCACTCTCCCTCTCTCTCTCTCAGACATCACTCTCCCTCTCTCTCTCAGACACACACTCTCCCTCCCTCTCTCAGACACACACTCTCCCTCTCTCTCTCAGACACACACTCTCCCTCTCTCAGACACACTCTCCCTTTCTCTGACACACACTCTCCCTCTCTCTCAGACACACTCTCCCTCTCTCTCAGACACACACTCCCTCTCTCTCTGACACACACTCTCCCTCTCTCTCTCAGACACACTCTCCCTCTCTCTCTCTCAGACACACACTCTCTCTCTCTCAGACCCACACTCTCTCTCTCTCAGACACACACTCTCCCTCTCTCTCTCAGACAACACTTTCCCTCTCTCTCAGACACACACTCTCCCTCTCTCTCTCAGACACACACTCTCCCTCTCTCTCTCTCAGACATCACTCTCCCCCTCTCTCTCTCAGACATCACTCTCCCCCTCTCTCTCTCAGACATCACTCTCCCTCTCTCTCAGACATCACTCTCCCTCTCTCTCTCAGACACACACTCTCCCTCCCTCTCTCAGACACACACTCTCCCTCTCTCTCTCAGACACACACTCTCCCTCTCTCAGACACACTCTCCCTTTCTCTGACACACACTCTCCCTCTCTCTCAGACACACTCTCCCTCTCTCTCTCTCAGACACACACTCCCTCTCTCTCTCAGACCCACACTCTCTCTCTCTGACACACACTCTCCCTCTATCTCTCAGACACACACTCTCCCTCTCTCTCAGACACACTCTCCCTCTCTCTCTCTCAGACCCACACTCTCTCTCTCTGACACACACTCTCCCTCTATCTCTCAGACACACACTCTCCCTCTCTCTCTCAGACACACACACACTCGCTCAGACACACACACACACACTCGCTCAGACACACACACACACTCGCTCAGACACACACACACACACACACTCGCTCACACACACACACACACTCGCTCACACACACACACACACTCGCTCACACACACACACACACTCGCTCAGACACACACACACACTCGCTCACACACACACACACTCGCTCAGACACACACACACACACTCGCTCAGACACACTCTCTCAGACGCACACACACACTCTCTGACACACACAGGGAGAGGGAAATCTGATTGGGGGGGATCGGAGCAGGTGCCCTCCGCAACTGCTTCTCGGTGTGGGGAGAAGGAGGACCGTGTAAGTGTGCAGGGGGAGGAATCTGAGCAGGGGGGTTTGGAGCAGGTGCCCTCCTCCGCAACTGCTACCCGGTGTGGGGAGGAGGGCCGTGTAAGTGCACGGGGGGAGGGGCGGAGCAGGGGGAGATCGGAGCAGGTACCCTCCACAACTGCTGCCCGGTGTGGGGAGGAGAGGCGGTAGTGAGGTGTCTCTCCCACCGCAGACTCGTTCTTCTATCCCCCAAGCCTCTTATACCCCCTCCCCCCCTCATCCCCCACTCCTTTTATACCCCTTCCCCCTGGAGCTCTGCGTACCCGCGCCGCCCTAGTGATACTCAGGTCCTTAATCACCTCAGGCGGCTGCTGCCACACACAGACAGTGACACACAAACACAGTGACCGTGACACAGACAGTGACTCTCACACACCCAGTGAGAGTGACACACACACGCACACACACAGTGAGAGTGACACACACACACACACAGTGAGAGTGACACACACACACACACACACACAGTGAGAGTGAGACACACACACACACACACAGTGAGAGTGACACACACACACACACACACACACACAGTGAGAGTGACACACACACACAGTGAGAGTGACACACACACATACACAAAGTGAGAGTGACACACACACATACACAAAGTGAGAGTGACACACACACACACAGTGAGAGTGACACACACACACACAGTGAGAGTGACACACACACACACACACAGTGAGAGTGACATGCACACACACACACACAGTGAGAGTGACACACACACAGTGAGAGTGACACACACAGTGAGAGTGACACACACACAGTGAGAGTGACACACACACAGTGAGAGTGACACACACACACAGTGAGAGTGACACACACACACAGTGAGAGTGACACACACACACAGTGAGAGTGACACACACACACAGTGAGAGTGACACACACACACAGTGAGAGTGACACACACACACAGTGAGAGTGACACACACACACAGTGAGAGTGACACACACACACAGTGAGAGTGACACACACACACAGTGAGAGTGACACACACACACACATACACACACACACACACAGTGAGAGTGACACACACACACACACACACAGTGAGAGTGACACACACACACACACACACACACACTCAGTGGGAGTGACACACACACACACACACACACACACTCAGTGGGAGTGACACACACACACAATGAGAGTGACACACAACACACACACATAGTGCGAGTGACACACACACAGTGCGAGTGACACACACACACAGTGCGAGTGACACACACACAGTGCGAGTGACACACACACAGTGCGAGTGACACACACACACAATGAGTGACACACAACACACACACACATAGTGAGAGTGACACACACACACAGTGCAAGTGACACACACAGTGAGAGTGACACACACACACACAGTGAGAGTGATACACACACACAGTGAGAGTGATAGACACACACACACACAGTGACAGTGACACACACACAGACACACAGTGACAGTGACAGTCACACACACACACACACACAGTGACATTGACACACACACACACACACACACACAGTGACACACACACACACACAATAAGCCCACCTCTGTAAACACACACAAAAATAAGGCCTCTCCCCCCTTGGGGTGGGTAAGGTGCCTGGGAGGGAGTATAAGGGGGCATGTGGGTTACCTGGGGCCCAGGGATGGGCTGCTGGAGCAGCACGGCCAGTGCAGCTGAGAGACTGGCAGGCCCGCGGAGCCTAAAGGGAGGGACAGGGGGGCAGAGCCTAAGGAGCCCGGCATTACTGGAGGAGAGAAGGGAGGGCGGCAGTGCTGTAGGAAGAGGCGGGCCAAAAAAAAAATCTTGGCTGAGTGACAGCACGGGCAGCCAATCAAAAGAGGGTGAGTTTAAACCATTCTTGCAGGCTTCCCGGGGCCCGGACCAAATGACTTCGCGGGCCTTATATGGCCCGCGGGCCGGACGTTCCCCACCCCTGGTCTAGACCGACAATAGGGGTCTATCCTTATGTAGCGATCCGCTACTACTGGCACAGTCCCAGATATCTGACATATTTATGTCAAGATAATTATTTTTTCTTTGTACACCATTTATTTTAACATTTAAATTTTTTAATAAAGATTATTTTTAATCAATACACTAATCATCATTGATAATTGAGTGCTACTTCAACTGAGTTCTTTCTCTTTCTGTTTATTACACTTGATATAAACAGCACTTGAAATCAAACAGTAATCCAGTCACACAGATGAGGACATGCAACAACAACAAAAATCAAATTTAGTTAAACATTGGAAAAAAGCAATTTGGACCATAATTTAGTGCAACATAAATGAGTTTCAGTATTGGTTGATATCAATTGTTAGTCCAAATAAATAAGGTACCATAACACAGGGGTGCGCAAACTAGGGGCACAAGATTCTCTGGGGGGGTTACAGAGGCCCAGCGCGTCCCGAAGGCATTTAAATTAAATGCCGGGGAAGCGGCGAAGGCCTCTGTAACTGCTCCTTACCTTGGTTCGGACAGCTTCTGGTGACGCATCGCCATGGCAACACGGCTTCAAATTACACTGTTGGGTCATGTGACGGCGTGTTGCCATGGTAATGTGACATCATGAAGCCAGAACACCAGAGCCTAGGTAAAGAGGGGGGGAGGGGCGAGTACAGCCGGCAGGGGGGCGCAGGGGAAAAAGATTGCTCTCCCCTGCCATAAGATACGCTTTCGAGAGTTCTCCTCTCTTCCTCAAGTCAGCAATACCGGTTTACAAAGATTCCATGAATCAGTATTGCACACCTGAGGAAGAAAGGAGAACTCTTCAAAGCTTATCTCAGGTGTGCGCAAACTTTTTAAGCTGTGCCCGCCTGCCTGCTCCTTTCACTGCTCGCGCCCCCCTTTATCTCTTAGGTTGGCGTCAAATGATGCTGCGGGGTCATGTGACATCATGTCATTTCACACCGCGTTGCAATAGCGACTCGTCACACCAGCCATCTGAACCTCGGTAAGTTCAGTTGCAGAGGCCTCACGTGATCCCCCGGCATTTAATTTCAATGCCTTGGGGAAGAGGGCGGGGCCTCTGCAATCGCCCATAACCCGCACCCCTGGCTTATTTTATGGTACCTTTTTAATTTGGACTAACAATTGATATCACCTAATGCTGAGGTACTCCTTTATTCTGCACTATCACAACTGGACTAACGTGGCTATTTCTACTTGGACCATATTTTTGAAAGATTGCTACTCTCTGTACTTTAAAAAGCAGAAATAAAGATGTTTACTTCAATGGAAAGTGTAACTGTAAGTTTGTAACATGAAGTTGTAGTACTATGGACCTGTAGATAAAAAGCAGTTGTCCTATGTCCTCATTAGGCCGCATCCATAATAGAACGCGCTAGCTTCCGCGCTCCTCCGTGACCTGGCGTCGTGCTTGAAATACAACCTTGTTTGTATTGCGAAGTGCTGCTCTCCCTGTAGCGCATGTTCGCGCGCACTATGAGCATATGCATTGTGCCCTAGTGTTTGTTTCTATCCTGCACTATGGACAAAGCCTTACCCATCTCACTTTGATCACTGTAGAGATCAGAAACCATATATTTCATAGGAAAACATCCAACTTGAAAGAATAAAACTTGACAGCAGTGGTTCTCAAGCTTTTTGGAGCATGGGAACCCCTGGAGGATTTTTTAAATCTTGGGGCATCACCCAGACCACATGCAACACTTCTCAATAACGCGCACTGTACTCGCCCTCCGTCTCACATGTACAATCCCACCACACTCGCCCCCTTATTACACAATCACAATTCATACTTACCCTTTATTCTCAACACACTACACAATCGCCCTCCCCCCACCCCTTCCATTGTCATAGACTGGGGGGCGCAGCATTTGCAGGGGCCCCGCGCTCTTCCCCAAGCCATTTAAATTAAATACCAGGGGATCGCGTGAGGCCTCTGCAACTGAACTTACAGAGGTTCATCCAGCTTCAGATGTCAACGCGTTGTCAAATGACTCCACGGGGTCATGTGACATCACATGAACCAGGGTTGACGCCCGTCGGCATGGCAACACGTCACATGGCAGGTCGGTAAGGGCGGCACGAGCACCGGGGGAGTGACTGTAGGGGGGCGCAGCAACAGAAGTTTGCGCACCCCTGTCATAGAGCACTCATCCTTTTTCTCAATGTGTCAAGAGTTCTTAACTGTCTGTAGCCTACATTTCTTTCTCCTCTGTCAGCAGAGGTTACAATGAATGGATTCGTTTTTAAACTGTAAAGATTTCCTGTACCTCCCAAGCTGCCTGTCATTCTTACTTATTGATGGTCCACCCTTACCGACTCCAAATGTTCTCAAAGTTGAGGTACAGTATCGCCAAGGGCAGAAATGTCGCTTCCTCTTTGGTAATCACTCACTTGACGCCTGCTTTGGAAAGTTTCCCTAGTGAACACCCTTTTCCAGTTTTCCTATAATTGTTTTTTGAGGTTAAAAGGCTAATTCTTTTACTGTGCAAAGTGCCGTTTTGTGACACTTAGATTAGTTTAGTTTATGGTCTGCTTCTCCAGGATGTTTTCACATTTTGTGTGTGGATGTTAACATTTAATGCAGTACTCCCGCGGCCGTATGGCCGATTTTTTATTTATTTATTTTTTAGTATTGATATTCTATATACAGTATGAGAAGCAGGTTGGCCTCTTGCTGAACCATGCAATTTTTCAGCGCTTGGCACCATATGGTTCCCCCCAACCCCCACCACCAAACCCAGGTACTCATGCTTTAAACAAAAAAAAATAGGGGGGGGGGCCGAAGAGGTTGGTGGCGTTAGGCGTTACTGCTGCCCTAATAACCTTTTAGTTCCAAAATTTGCTGAAAACCTGTTTCCACAACAGGTGTTTGTGGTCCCTCGCTAAATCGCTGAGGGACTCTCGACTCACTTCTCTGCTCTCTTGAGTTTCAAATGTGTAGTAGTATTTTAATACTACAGTTAGTTGCTGGTTAGTTTATTTTCCTTGTGGTTTTATCTAAAGGTGGCAGTGCCTGACTTAACATCAAATATGTAGTACTGGTCTTGTTGAGGATTTTAATTTGAGTAATGGTTCTTTGCTTTTATAATGGAGTATTTCTAGAATAACAAGACTTATGAGTACCGTATATGCCTCACATTCCCCCAAGCCTTTGAGATGTGAATGTGCTCAAGTCTTCTTTGTGCACTACTGTACTGCAGTGATTTATTTATTTTATTTAATACCTCAACATAGCTAGATTTATTATTTTTGTTGTAGGAACAAATTGCTAGCTGTGATGCTGGGATTGTAATTGTGTGTTTTTTAATTTATTTTCTGTCATTTCATTTTTTCAACATTTCTTTACATACAGATTTAGGTGACTTTGTTGGTCCCGTTAACACAACACATTGCATGAAAAAAAAATGTGAAATATTGCGCACACTAAAAGAAAATGCACGTTACCATTTCTTTCAATGGAACAGCATTACATTTTGCGTCAAATATTGCA
Organism: Ascaphus truei; assembly: GCF_040206685.1. Taxonomy (NCBI): domain Eukaryota; kingdom Metazoa; phylum Chordata; class Amphibia; order Anura; family Ascaphidae; genus Ascaphus; species Ascaphus truei. The sequence continues at coordinate 365,813,214 of NC_134484.1, read as the reverse complement.
CCAGCGTTTGTGCAATGTGTGATATCTAATTTTTGTGTGGTTTTTTTCTTCCTGCTTATTAATATTTATTTTTCAAAGCCTCGATTCTTCCACCTACATTTAAAGTGGAGTGCCCTTATGTAATATGTTTATCACACACAGTGTGGGGAAGCCATATCATTATGGCGACCGGTTTAGCTCCGTTTTTTCTAAATTGTCCATTACAGGTGCAGTTCTATATAGGGCCAACTTTGTTTAAAGTTTTCCTGGCAGTGGTTGTAAACCTTGTAACCTATAGTTGAAGGTGGGTTTTACAGCACTTCTCTTTCCGTGAGGTCCCCACCCTTCTCTCTTTTTACACAAGGTGTATAACAATTCTGATGACCTAATCCAGAGAAGTGTAGCAGACCAGAGTGACCAATCAATACAAAAACAAAAAATAAATTGGCTTATTTTAACATATTTATCGCACACCTGTTATTAGCTCATTTTAGTTACAAATAGACTGTGCCATTCAATACGGCACTACAGTAAAATAAGATTGAAAATAAACAAAATTGTTCTGCTATATAGCCTACAATGTCAAATGTTGCCCAATTGACTGGCCATCCCATGTGTTTGTTATGTACATGACAAAGTTTGTTTTTTTGCTGTGTGTTCATAACTAAACACTTTGCTGACATTATTATTTATTTCTTTTGTACAAAGGTCACAGAGCTGTTTATATTGGTGTGCATGTACCACTTGGCAGATCGAGCCGTCGACGACATAAACATCGAGGCCACAAGCATCACCGGAGAAGAAGAGAAAAGGAGAATGATAAAGAGGATGGTAGAGAGTCTCCCAACTATGGTAAACATTCTTAACCATGTTTGATACTTTACAGCTGTATATACTGTTTATTGGAACAGAAATACATTCAAATATAAACGGTGGGTGGTATCAGAGTATATTTTCATAATCCAGTTAATTTCAGCCCTTTGTAATGGCACTTCATTATTATATATTAATGTAATGCTATTTTAGTCTCCTCCATTTGAATGGAGGAAACACGTTGAGTAGGAACCCGTAAGTCTTTTATTTATTTAATTTGCACTCATCTCTGCAGAGATGTTTAGCACATTGTAAGATGCCACTTGTGACAATACTCAGCCACTCTAATGCCAAGATAGCTTGGAAAATATTTCAACACTTTGCAGTCACCTCCAGCACCCACAGACATAACTCGATTTAACCTCTGTTAATAGTGTCCCAGCATTGCTATGTTATACTGTTTGTACCCGTATTGGCTATTTGTAGACTGAAATTTGACACCTACTCTTTGATATGTGAGCCATTATCTCTTCTGGTTTTGGGATCCAGCAATAAATATGTGTGTTAGTGTAAGCTATTTTGTAGCAGTGATGACAGCAATGAAGATGTGCAATGTTTTGAACACCATGTTCTTAACTGAAATCTAGTCTTCTGTTTTTATTTATTTATTTATTTGCCTACTTTTGTACCTTGAAAGAAAAGGCCATATTTTTTACTTTCTGAACCTGGCTAAGTACTATCTCACATTTCAAATCATAATTCATTCTATTTTACGCTGGTTCTTGCACTTTACAATTCTCTTTATACTTCTGATGATTTGTTTTAGGGATTGAAATGAGCTATTGGATTCTAATTACAAGTGGAGGGTTAACTTATTGTTAGCAAATAGAGAAATCCAACTTGCAGGAAAATCAATTTGTGGCCTAGTAAACATAGGACATCTTTAATGGGATACATTCTATTATGTGCAATATTTCAGGAGTCCTCTTCAGTCTGTCTCAGGAAAATCAGTGCTCCAATGACTGGAATTTAATAAAAACATTCCTGTATACAAGTGCATGTATTTTCAAATGTATTATTTGTAGTGTATTTTAAAAGATCTATAATTTTTGTTAAAAAGAAAAATCAGGAGGGGAAAAAAAAAAAGAATGATTGCATTTGTGTGCTGTGCCTCCCTCAGACACCCCATCCCAACGAGTACAGTTTATTCTTGGTACGGAGGACGACGATGAAGAGCACATTCCTCATGACCTCTTCACAGAAATGGATGAGCTGTGTTTTCGGGATGGTGAGGATTCTGAATGGAAAGAAACCGCACGGTGAGGTTTAACAGTGTGCAGATACGCCATAGCTTGCTGCATCATTCTTCGACACTCCTATATAGAGGGCAATATTTACGAAGTTGTGCTATTCAATCACATACCTTCTAGTGCTTAAAGGTACCTTAGAGCCCATTACATAGCTACCATGTCATGGGCTGTTTGCTCGTTTTATAGGGGTGAGGCATCTGCGCTCCTATGGAGAGCTCAACGCGATCTGATTGGATGAGGAACCGAAAAGGTGACTCCTCTGTTTGCATGATTATGATGTCATAATCATGTCATCACTCCTCAGGAGGGCGGGGCCTTATCCCCATTTGCTTGAACTGGCATGGATGGAATAGAAGAAAAGGAACTGATAGCAAGAATCCCCATTTTTTCACATTCAGAGAAGCCCTTTAGGCTTTGACCACGGACTCTTATCTATTTACCTTCCCTTTTTTCTATTTTTATTTTTGAAGTTGTAGCATTCTGAAGAGATCTGCTAGTACTTTTTGGTAGTTCTGTATTCTCAAACATGAAATAAGATTTCAGTTTCATTATATGATCTTCAAGAAATAAAAGAAAAAAAAACCACCAAGATAACAAAATCGGAATTCGTATCTTCAGCAGCACTTTTTTACTTTGTATTTTTATCTCAAGCACTTTCATAGTGGGAGATTTTGCCTTTGGATTTAAAAGTTTTTATCTGGTCATCAAATGCATCTTTTTAAGATCATCAATATGAAATAAGGTACACCAAAAATAATAAGAAAGGGCATAGTGAAAACCTGCTGTAAAAAATCGGATATAACCGTGTAAATGTTATTATTTAATAAATTTAAGAGTTGATTGGTTCTCAACATTTGAAAATGATCTGTTCCTGCTATATTTATTTTGGATTTTTTTTTTTTTTTGAAACTCCAATTTTGTATTGATTTTGACGGCAGGGTACATAAAAGAAAAAAGGGGGTATAATACATAAATTAAATCGGGGTGGAGGGGCTGGGGGAGGGAGACAGTTTACATTAGTCACAACATAATCACATCGCCATACATAAGTAAATATTGCATAAACTTTCATCGGGTTGGGCCCACTCCGGAGGAGCCCTTGTGACTCGGGGGGGCCAGGACCTCCTTGGCTTTTCCTTTATCCCTGCTCCATGATCTGCCAGCATTGGTCTACACCTTTCTTTAACCGTGCCTTAAGTTTCCCCAGTACCAGCCCCTACATAGATATTTTATAACATAATTGACCTTACGTCCACCCCATGGGTACCTACTGAAAGGATCCAGTGTTGCCATACTTTGAGAAATGCACTGCAAGTGTCATTTGTCAGCAGAAACGTCTCCATATGGCAAATGAACACCAATCTGTACTTTATTTTGGATAAGGGGGGGACTCTGGGTTGCTTCCACACCGCGGCCAGCTCTCACCTAATCGCCGTGCTTATTTTGGATTTTTGACGGAAAAATATACCATGCTAAAAATAACTTCCTCTCCAGTATTGGTGAATATTTATTCTTCCTAATGATTTACATTTTGTATTAGGAATATCTTTTTTTTGGGGGGGGGGGTGGGGGTTGTTGTCTATATAAATGTCACCACTCCATGGATATATTTATTTATTTATTTATGTTCAACCTAAGCTACAATTTTAGTGTTTGAACACCTTGTAAAGTATAGGAATAGTTTCACGAAATTGTGTAGAAATTATTATAAAGTGCGCTCCTCTCTCCACTGCGATGCACTTTTGACGCGCAATTGAAATCTTGTTGTTAAATATGCTTTCTATACAACAGTTATTACCAGCAGGTGGTGCATGAACCCCAAGGGTTCTTGAGGTATCTCCAATGGGTTTACCCTCAAGAAATGTAATTGAACATTCCAGGCAGTATTGTGAATTCCTGAATCCATGTTTTGACTGCTCACTTGGTAAAGCCCGCAAACTGCACATTAAGCATGGGTGGTGTAGCTGTCAATTACAACAGGTGCTTCTAAAGTCTCTTTGCACCATCCTTTGCATCTAAAGCAGCAAGGTATTGTGGGGCAAGACTTTGGAAACTCTCACAGTATTTGAGAGTTAAACCAGCCATGCTGTCTGCACACCACACTGAGGTGTAGTTTTGGGGATTGCCCCCACAAGCTTAGGACACTATACTGCCTGGGCTCGGTGAAACAGTTGTTGGCAATAGTCTGGTGAGTAGGCAATAAGATTTATTCATTTGCGGGTTGTGAAAAACAAATCTTTTCTAGCAGGGGATGCGCAATGTAAACAGGGTTGGAACTACTGACCTACTGTACAGCATTGAGTATGCATATTACTTACAACATCTTTTGTTTTAGGTGGCTTAAATTTGAGGAAGACGTTGAAGATGGTGGAGACAGATGGAGCAAGCCTTATGTGGCCACTCTTTCTCTGCACAGCCTCTTTGAGTTGAGGAGCTGTATACTTAATGGCACAGTGATGCTGGATATGAGAGCCAGCACCATAGATGAAATTGCAGGTAAACTCCTGTCGAGTATAAATGTATTGAGGTTAAGAAGATGTGAAATTGTGATTGATTTTAAAGATCTACTTTATTGCAGAAACCCAGGGTAAACTGGGCCATACTTATTAAGCTATGGTAAGGCTTGTGGTGCTGTGTGGGCCTTGCGGCTCTGTGCTGTTGTGTAAATCTGGACCAGAATCCTTATAGAATCGTATTATCATGAGCAGAAATAGTTGGTGGTTATTCATGCTGTTATGCCCTTAAGTGTATTTTCCATGTTCTCACCATGGGCGGTCAAACAATTTGAAGCCAATTTTTCTTTCTTTCGTTTTTTTCATTACGTTTGCATGTTAAGACTTAATCAGAAGCAAAAATAGTTTTGTCCAGAGCACACACCATTTGCTATATGTTTATTTTATTTTTTATTATTATTTATTTATTATTGGGGGCATCAATAAAAAAGTAAATTATTCATAATCCAACAATCTAACTCCATAAATTATAAAGGCTAAATTGTTCAGAAATAACACTGTACCTATCAATGTATACTGCAAATCCTCATAGCTAAGAATCTTTTGGTTTGATACATGGTTATTTTCAAAACAGTATTTGTCATAATTGTGAGGTGATCCTGCTTCTGTTTTGCAATTACACTGCAAGCATTTTTATTTATTCAGTTGATTCAATAACTCAGTGGCTCAGTGCTTGTTAATAAAACATATAAGCCTTTTCTCTGTAGGGTTGGTGTTCTCATGTTAAGCACTTGTTTCTTTCACCACACCTGTGTGACACCGTGACACTTTATAATGATTAAATACAAACCATAAATTAAGGATCAAATATGACAGAATAATTCCTCAATATTGAGGTGTAAAGCTTAAATGCAAATAAAAAGAATAACATTTTTCCAACTTTATATTTTAACACTTGTACTGCAAAAAAATAAAAATAATCAGGGCCATCTCTTGGCAAGGGTGTTATGAATTGGGCACATGTTAATTCTATTTGGACAATTCTTACGGGTTTTTATTGATTTCCTGTAATTAATAAAGGTGTGCGAGTGACTTAATGTTTGCAATGAACTGTCAATGTGCAGTAATGGTGTTATGAGTGTTTGCTATATTGATCACTCTTCACAAAGGCTTTGCACCTGCCTGTATGTTGATATGAAATTAGCTACTTTCTATTCCATATACTGTAGATCTACTGTAGTGACCGTTTGTAGAAATCATTGCTAAATGTTTAAGAGCACTATATAACTCATGTACCCGGAAAAAGACATTTATATGCTGTGATCAAAATTAACTTTTTCTTCCATTTTTTTTTTTTTAGAAGGGGAAGATTAAGTCAGGGATCCCGTGTTTGACAAGAACTATGCAAACCGTGGCCCATTCAGATTATCCGAACCTTCTTTAGTAGTGTGCGTGCTGGAGTAAAAAATATAGCTTGTTAATATTGTCATTATTTTAGTTCTATTGTTTCTGCTTTAGGTCAAATGACGTGAACAATATGACGCGAACAATATTGTGTAAATGAAGTCTGTTCAAATTTGTGTTATAGAAAATAGTAAATGTCTTGTTTTTTATATATAAGGTGAATTGCACCTTTTGATGCGAGAGGGCACAGAAAGAAGTGAAGCATAAACTCTTCATTGTCCATGTACATTCCACATGTACCTAGACACCTGATACAGTGTACCAAGACGGTTCAATTCATTATTTAACCTTGCAACAACTATTTGTGATCCTATTTGTGATTATTTTAATTCTTGAAGACGTGTCCAAAATCCATTGTAGCAGTGTTTGAGGTGCTTAATTTTTGTTTTTAATTCTATTTAACTTTTTTTTTTATGAGAGAATTGCTACTAGGGTTACATCACACAACCACATTCATCAACATGTTTAAAGAAACTGGCCTTGTTACGTTTAAATCTTTTTCATTCGGTCTTCACAGATATGGTGTTGGACAACATGATTGCGTCCGGTCAGCTCGATGAGACAATAAGGGATTATGTCAAGGAGGCTCTACTGAAGAGGCACCATCACCAGAATGAGAAGAAGCTCAGCAACCGTATCCCACTAGTCCGATCCTTCGCTGACATAGGCAAGAAACATTCTGATCCTCACTTGCTTGAACGAAACGGTGAGATAAGTTGTGGCAAGCAGCTTACTCTAACCTATTTCGCTGTATCATAATTGATTGGTGATTTCTCTCGCCCCTGAAAGCCGCAGCCCTCTAATTTCCTTTCTGTGGTTTCTAAATGTTTACTATAATATTTGTATTTATTATAATACTTACACAATAATTACACAGCTTAGAATGTTCTTTATCCATAGATCTTTATATGCAATTATCTATAATTATTAGAATTCTTTATAATCACGTTTGCATTCTGGAGATTTCTGCCGTTACCGTTTTTGCTGCCACAATGGCTTTTTCATCCCCTTGGACAGGGGTCTGCAACCTTTTCAAGGAAGAAGAGCCATTTTCTAAAAAAAAATATTTGTCCAAAATATTCAGAGAGCCACAACACATGCATGAATATTACACCCCCACAAACACATACATATACTGTAACACACTAATTGGTATATACTGTATAAGCATTAACATATGACAAACTTACTTTCATCAGAATTAGGGAAAAGATAAAATATGAGGGGGAATAAAATGCATCTCACAATAATAATTCCCTTTTATTTAGGTTTTTTAATTGTTTCCGTGCAAAACAGTGTTCTTTTCAAATACACAAGACCTACATACACATACACTACCCCCCCAAATACACACACACGCACTACCCCCCAAAATATACACACATACGCACACACTACCTTCCCCCCCACCCCCCCAAATACACACATGCACACACTTACATTGGGCCTGCCTCTCTCTTCACTGTCCTGGGTTGCCGCTCCCCAGCTGCTGCCTCTCCTCCTCACTGTGGTGTTCTTGGTGGAGGGAGGGGGGGGGGGGGAGTGGCCGGCACTGGTGGGGCATCTTTGTTGCCGTCCGGTATCTCCCCAGCTGCTGGCATGCCTCCTGCACTGTCCCAGGGCCTCTCTGTGACACCGGCTCATGCCGGAAGTGGCGGCGGGCACTTATGGTGCGCGCCAGCATTAAAGAGGCCAGCGTGGGATGGTGTAGGAGGCATGCTATCAGCTGGGGAGATGCTGGGCGGCAGCAAGAGGCCCGACCAGCGCCGGCCGTACCCCCCACCCCCCCCAACCAACCCCACCCCCTGCAGCCAAGAGCAGCACTGTGAGGGAGAGGGGCAGCAGCTGGGGAGCGACAACCTGCTGACAGAGGAGAGCGCATGTAGGTGCGGAAAGAGCCGGGTTGTTGACCCCTGCCCTAGGAGGAATAACTAAAATGAGGCCTATGTGATTAAATACACGTTTAATAATTCCTAAAGATGGGTTTAAAAAAGGGTATTAACATGTATATGGCATTTTAGGGTTTCCTCTGAATATTTCTGTACTGGGTTACTGCTTTAATTTGGTGGAGAGTGTGTTAGAATGTATGAATTCTATCTCTTCTCTTCAATAATCTGTATATTGGCTAACAACTAACGACTTCAATGCTCTAAAAGGTCCTCAGGTCTGCATAAGGATACGGTACTGCATAATATGTCTGGGTCACCGCCGTAAGCTCGCACTCTACACATGTTTCGCCTACTGGCTTCGTCATGACACATGTAGAGTGGGAGCTTGCGGCGGTGACCCAGACATATTATGCAGTACCGTATCCTTATGCTGACCTGAGGACATCTTATCTTTCATACAACACAACTGATAAGTATACAAGGAGATCCTGTGCAAACCTTTTACCCTTTACTTAGGGTTTTCCTTATGGGATGAATATTGCTTTGTACTTCTGATTTACAACATGGAGTTCATGCTCAACTCTTGGACATTCTGACTATTATTGTGTCCCATCCATCTGCCTTTTATACCTCGGGGATTTTCCTAGATACATTGCAGTTGAGATTATATTCTCCGTGACATTTGTTGTTATCTTTCAACCTGTGTAACTACATGCTTATTGCAGCTATTTCATCTTTCTGATGCATGTGTGGTATAAATGTGTTGTGATATTAGCACCTTGTTGCTTGTAGTTCTCATGTCTTTTTGATTTATATTTTTGACCGGCCGGTCTTGCATACCTAAGAAAGATTATTTTTTCTTGGGTTTGCACACTACACCTTCTTGGCATTAGCCTTCATTTCGGATGTTGGTGCAGTAAGCCTATCCTGTCATTTTGCTATGTGTATTTCATGTTCATTCAGGGTCTCCCCCACCTCCCCCCCCTTTGGTATTAATATGTTTTTAGCATGTTATATTTGAATACATTAAAGTTTGTAATATTTTCATTAGATATTTTAAGTGCTCGATACTGAGATGTTTTTTGTCCTGTTTGTGTTATATCTTATCCTATCTCAGAGCACCGACCAGTCTCTTTAATTTAGAGTATATTTTCTGGTTTTGCTAATACCCTACATTAGAGGTGTGTATGCGGATTCTACGTGTGTGTGTATGTGTGTGTATATATATACATACATACACACACACACACACACTGATGCAGCTACCAGTATTAGAACACTTACCTGAGAGATTCTGGGGCAGTCTCACAGTAAATGCCTCAACATTTCTGTAAAATTCTTAATGGCCCATCGGATTAACACAGCAGGGGGTCCCTGCAGTCCCATTCAGTTTGCAGGGACTCCCTGCTGTGTTAATCCTATGGGCTATTAAGAATCTCACAGAAATGTTGCAGCAATGTTGAGGCATTTACTGTGAGACTGCCCCAGAATCTACCCAGGCAGAGTTCTAATACTCGTTGCTGCATCTGTGTATGTATGTGACCATGCATCAAGCTTAAGCCTATAGGGAACCATGTTAATGGTTTTTGAAGCAAAAGGTGGCACTGTGTGCTCATTTGCATGTTATTTTCCAGAATCCATTTCTGCAGTGGAAGTGCTGGGTGATAATGGTGAAAGGCGGGGTTGCAGACCTGTCTAAGACATGCAAATGATCATACAGTAATATTTCCATTATATATGTATGTATGTATGTATGTATGTGTTCTTCAGTATTAGGTGATAACTTTTTTTTATTTGGACTAACAATTTATGTCATAGGACAAGCTTTCGAGAGTTTTCCTCTCTTCCTCAGGTCAGCAATACTGGTTTACATAGGTTTCTATGACTTAGACAGGGATTGGGGAGAAAAAAAAAAAAGGAAGAATGTAGAACAGAAATATGTATGAGGTAGGGGAAGGCACTGGAAGGGTGTTGAAACAGAGAACCCTGTCTAAGACATAGAAATCTTTGTAAACCAGTATTAGTGACCTGAGCAAGATAGGAAAACTCTCGAAAGCTTGTCCTATGACATAAATTGTTAGGTCAAATAAAAAAGGTATCACCTAATACTGAAGAACTTATTTATTCTGCACTATCGCAACTGGACTAACACGGCTATTTCCGATTTATTATATATATATTTATTCTTTTTTATATATAGATAAAGATAATAATTACCAGAAGGATGTCCGATAATAAGAGACAGCACACTGAGGGTTAAATCCAAAACAAAGTTTGTATTGTAGACAAGAGAGGCATTGCAACGAACGTTTCGGTCACCGTAACGGGACCTTCCTCAGGGTCATGCGTGCCCCTCTTTGAATTCCATGATTTTACATATCGGGACATAATAACAATCATCTGTTCCTTAGCAGGTCTTAAAATTAGGTAAATACAACCTCAGATGAACAACAACACATGACATATTACACCGTGTCATGATTTATTTAACAAAAATAGAGCAATATTTTTGGAGACATAGGCTTGTTATATAGTAGGCGCTGGTGCGCGCGCCCGGCGTTGCGCATGCACGTGGCGCGCGTGTTTCGTTTATATGTTGTGGCGTGCGTGGCTAGGGGCGTGGCTATAGACTTCACAGCGATAACCGCGCTGTGATTGGCTTGGCAGCGTCATGTGGTGCGGCAGTAGCACGAAAATATACATTTTCACGTATTTGCTTTGATCTGCCACACCACTGCTCACTACCGTGCGCGCGCTGAAGTATAGAACGCCAGGCCTGGACACAGCCAATTCTAATTGGTGCACGGTAGCGCACTATATTACACGCCTTAGTGTACAAATGCAACATGGAGTGTCTCTTAAGGCACCCTGTGAATAAAAGGTGAGAAAGATATATTAAATGTGCTTGTTCTGGAGTTGGAAGGAGGGCATGTGAGGCTGAAGGTATCCACTGAATTGGTTCTGCCATCAAGTATAGACCAACGATACATCTATCGCTACTGGTCCACTATGCAGTTAATACACCAGCTCTTGATATATTCGATTTAACCCCTTTGCTGCCAGATGGATATGCACCACTTTACTGAGCAGTCATCTCTAGCAGCAAAAGTATTGAATAAAAGTACATGCAAAATATAGCCTTTTTTTTTTAAAATACAGGTAGCCATGTTAGGGATTAGTAATTGTACTTGTTACTTAATATATAGATGTAGCTAGACTTGCTTTCTTCGGAGCCATGGCCGGAAGAGCATAAAACTGCACCCGCTGGAGACGGTGTCTGCTACGGTATGCGAGGGCTCCATATTTCCGGACCCCCGCAGCGTTAATCCTCTGACGCCGGGGCAGTCATGGTCACATGACTGCAGCTTACGGTGGTGCCAGAAACATTTAGGTTTGGTACATTTGTCGCTCCGTAAAGACGCAAAGGGTTAACGTACATGTAGTGACTTTTTTTTTGACCTTGCATTGCATTCATCTTGAAAATGTATGTTTTGAAGTAGCTGGTATAGGTGTTATCTATCCGATTTTATATTAATCCTAATTGCTGGTTCCCCTCTCACTCCTCATTCATTTGAGAGGATGCATTTTTTTTCATGTCCCAGCTCACGTTTTCATCGCTTGTCTTTTTTTTCAACAGTACGATGCGTTGCAGGCCCCTCTAGCATTTAATATTAGATTGTTCTGTTGTGCAGCTGGTAATATAATGACCTAGTAAACCTTGTCGGTTCAGTGATTGCACAGAGATGGATTTGGGATAATTGACCATTGACCTCAAGCACTAATGAGCTTTGGAAATTCACTCGGATGTATTTCATTTCCATTTGAACATTGTGGTTCCTTTCTTCACAAAATGTCTCACTTAGGTGCAGTAGAAGTATTCTGGTTCTGTATCTCAGGGATGTTTAACAAACGTGCCAAACGTTTGTTCACAAATATCTACTGTTTGATTATTGAAGACTAAAACCATTGCTAATTTTGGCAACACAAAAAAAAAAGTTTATTCTTCCCTATGAAAAAGAGCTGAACAGTTTTACCCAAACGTCAGTCTTAAATGTAGCTTAATGGTAGAAAGGTGACAGAACAACAGAGCACAACCAGTTTCCAGCAATCAGAAAAAATAATAGTAATGATCAAGAGGGGACTCCCATAAAAAAATATGTTTATTAGATTACATGCGACCAAAATCGAGGTAAAAAACGAACCTACGTGTTTCATGGAGTGAAACACGTAGATTTGGTTTTTACCGTGTTTCACTCCATGAAACACATAGGTTCGTTTTTTACCTCGATTTTGGTTGCATGTAATCTAATAAACATTTTTTGATGGGAGGAGTCCCCTCTTGATCATTACTATTATTTTTTCTGATTGCTGGAAACTGGTTGTGCTCCATTATTCCATGACCTTTCTACCACTGACTTCTATTACAACGGATTCTGCACACCGAAATACCTCCACAGACAACAAGGATGGACAATGGGCACTCTGGAACTTATGTGAGTTAACCCGTTCTGTTACCACCTTGAGTTATGCAATTAACTCTGAATTTCTTTATAATGGGAGATGTTTATTGTACCATGTTTCTATATATGGGGTGATCGTTTTAAGACACCATTAGCCACTATTCTTTCCACTAAATGTTACCTATTCATATATTACATTTATTCTCTGGAAAGGAGGTTCTGGATTTCAAATTATTTATTCATACTGCTGACATAGCGAGTTGTGTCTGACGCACCGGATCCGTTTGGACATTTGGTTAAATGTAGCTGAAAGTATTAGCGTTGCAGATATTGGGACGTAATATTTTACTTTATCACTTCTGAGTATGTTTAGTATCTTATTACAAGCAAATGGCTAGTGCCGTTCTTAAAAGTGTAAGGCACTGGTTGTTTCAGTATTGTCTACATCAGGGGTGTGCAAACTTCTGTTGCTGCGCCACCCTGCCTCCACTCCCCCGGTGCTCGCGCCCCCCCTTTACCTTCCTGTCGGTATCAAATGACGCTGTGGGTCATGTGATGTGACCCCGCGGCGTCAAATGATGTCGCGTTTTCATGGCGAGGCGTCATCTGACACCGGCTGAACCTCTGAAAGTTCAGATGCAAAGGTTTCGTGCGATCCCTCGGCATTTAATTTAAATGCTTTGGCGAAGAGCGCGGGGCCTCTGCAACCGCCGCGCTCCCCCCCCCCCTCCCCTTTGTCTACATTATAGGATATGACTGGGTTAGAGCACATAGTGTACCAGTTATTCTGTACAGGGAAATCCAGGGAAGTCATGGAATATCTCCTTTAAATGAATTTGGAAATGCACACTGAGCTGTAACCACACCCACATTATAGTGACATAAGAGACCTCGCAAGTTGATGTATTTCATGAAATATAATTCTTGGGAAAGTATTTTGAAATTGTTATGCAAAGGTTCTAGAGAAGGTTGTTAGATTTCTGCAAAATTGTGGTTGTTTTTGCTCTTACTCCTTTTTATTTATTTTGTTCACTGTTTCTCCAGCTCTGATCTCTCTCCCCTCTCCTCTTTTCTCTCTCCTCTTTTCTCTCCTTCTCACCTCCATGTGTATATAGATCTGTGGTAACATCGCTACATATCACCATTGAGCCTTGACATTTTCTTCTCTTATGCATGATGAATATAATATAAATTTAAACATGCACCTACTGGAAACATGATGACAAATTGTTAATTTGTTATCTAATAGAAAAAATGCATGCTACCCACCCAGTCCAAGTTTAGATTGTTTTATTTCTTTCTAAATAAAAACTGTTAATGCGCAGCAATTAAGAGACCTATTTAGTAGTTCTGCTTGAAATTAGTTTTTCTATTGATTCCATTTAACTTCATTTTCTAGCAATAACAATGAATTCACTTAGAATAGAAAACAGCATCACGTGGACAAGTTTTCTTTCATGGTAGGTTGTCTGATGCAAAGGCCTATTATTTGTCCAATAAATGCATCCAGTAGGTCAATTATAAGCACAAAATTAGATTAGAAAATGCCTTGTTTATACCAGAAGCCGATTGATTTGAGAAATTTGCTTTCTGTACACTGTCAAATCAGAATGTTCGTAATTCTGCCACAGAAAAAAACCATAGGATTTTTAGAATAATAAATTACTGCATGGATTATTTTAGTAATATATTTGGTGCATTGTACTAACCTAGAAATACAAGTGTTAACTGTTAGATTTATTTAAGAAACTTACACAAGTGACAAGTGATGGGTTACCATTTTTTTAACTGTTGTTTTCCCCTGGACACCAGGAGCTTTGTTTGTATCCCCTTTAGCTAATCTTTTTTGTGACTACTTGTGGGACCTTTTTTCTTTTTTGTTCACGAACAAAGTGACACCTCTCCTAGTTATTGCTTGCACCGTATTTTCCAAAAAAAGAACCATGGTGCTATTACTATCCAACCAGTTGAGAACAAAATACATAGCTGACAAAATAAGTTATCCTTCGGTTTAAAAATGGAAAAAAATAAAAATATTTAATTGAACACACAGAAAATTACATTGATCATAATATTTTGCGAAGTAGGATAGTGCATTGTAAGAACTGTTGGAATAAGTAAGTAATTCACTTAGAATTTGTGGTAATACTAACCTCTACTGTGGCATTTACACTATACTGTACTGTCTCGCTTGCTTTGTAATTAGTTTATCACACACGTGTATTGGACATGGTGGAGAAATCAGAAGTGCTCGATTTTCAAGACTTGTTCTCTTAAACCATAGTGTCTGTCATTTCTTATGTATGTGTTTGCCAATTTATAGCCTGTTGCTTGGCATTTATTATGTCAAATGTGACGAGTCCTATACAAATATGCTATAGAGCAAAAACATTGTTTTCTTTTTCATTTCTTGTTTTACCTCAGGGGAAGGCCTTTCAGCCTCCCGTAACTCTTTGCGAGCTGAATCTCGCCTGTCCCTACTCCTCAATTACCTTCTTCCTCCTTCGCGAGTTGGGACCCCAGCAGGCTCCAGGCGTACAACCCCTGTGCCTTCTCCCCAAAACACACCACCCTCCAGCCCAAGCTTCAGCCGGCTGGCATCTACAAGTTCACAACAGAGTGAGCAGTGGGTCCCAGTGCTTCATTCATGCAATATTGACGATATACCCACTGTAATAATTCACCCGCCAGAGGAGGACGCGGAAAGCTTGGACGTCAAGGAGAAAGACGATGGGGATCTTGATGCAGGCAACTATTGCTCCGCTCCCTGTGTGGTGCACTTTGCATCTGAATCACTTACACTGGAATGCTTTTGAGCACATTGCTTAAGCATAAGTAATTAGCATCATTTAATTACAGCTTACACCTTTGCCTTGGTGTGCATGCATTTTTCGTCTGCAGTGCGTTCATCAAACAGTACCTTTTCCTACTGCTATGTCTACTCATTATTTCTTCTCACGTAAAAGTCCTTATCCAATTGGCTGATGTCATTTGGGAAGGGACTGAAAGAATTGTTTTGCAATATCTCGTGAGCTATTCTCATAAAGGTACCCAAAACGGTACATGGTGTTGAAACAGTGGCCCAGTTTTTTTATTTTGTTTCAGTAACTATTAATTCTCCAATACTACCTACCAGAACGGTGCAATTTACGGGTTAATGCCGTTTTCTTCTGGACTTGAGTCAACCCAGAACAAAATCTAGTTTTCAGAAGCAATCATTTACAGTACTTGCTAAAGTTAGACCACTGCACTGTATTGTATATCCTGTAAGCATCCAGAGTTAGATATATGGTTAATGAATTGACATATGCAAAATCCATTAAACATTAACATTCAAGACCTGGGTATTTTTACTTGTTGAGTTGTAGGGCACTATAGCTACACTAAGCAGTAGTTCATGTGCGAGACTTTTCCTATTAAAGAGGCAATCCAAGCTGTTTTTTACTGTAATTATTTCATTTTTTTAAAATACAGTATTGAAGCAGGGGGTCTCCTTAGCTGAACCCCATTAATATCAGCTCCTGGGACCCCCTGCTTCCGGAGTTACTTACCTCCGTAGGGTTACCAGTAGCCACTCCAGGGTTCACTATATGGCTGCTTTTCAAAGCCCCTGGGCCCTGTGGGCCAATTGAAAGCTGTGACGATATCCGTTGCAGCTTCCTATTGACCCATGTAAAGAGGATGCTGATAACTGCAGAGATACCGGCTTCCCCTACGGAGGTAAGTATCTCCGGATGTAGGAGGTCACCAGAGCTGAAATGAATGGGGTTCAGCTCTGGAGACCAGTATTTAAAAAAAAAAAAAAACGAAGACAGAGGGGGGAAAAAGCAGCCTGGATTGCTCCTTCAAAGAAACATTCTGCAAAGGGAAAGTGGTACATAGTGTGACATAAACTTCCAACCGCTTTTTTTTCGCTTTTGTGAGTGAAGGCACAAAAACATACTTAATACTGACCATTACTGCTAGTCTTTCTCATCTAAATCTCTATACAAACAGCAATAGATAAGTGGGATTTAGGTGCAGGAAACCCACAGAATCCGCATATTTATTCCAGGCTTTGGATGCTGAAAGTGACTCTGCATACTGGCAGCGAAATGAACTGCTGCTGTAATTTTGTCTAATGCATGGAGGGTCTGCAATTTAATTTCTCTTGTTTTCCTACTTTTTGAACCACTTTTGAATATTACCTTGAAGTTCCTAATGCATTCAGCACCGTTGTCATATTTAAGTCAAAACAATACTATTTTCACCTGCTAAAGATAGCTATTGAATGTGTGTGGCGTGTGTTGCCTGCTGTCCTAACCCGATTTCTAGATCTGCATTTGTGTCTTTAATATCAAAAACATATCATTAACTTTCCAAATCATCCCAGATGCAGTGTGCTCGATTGTCCCGGGGAGAGCACCGATGATTCATTGCCGATGCAACACTTGTTTCAAGTGACAACCGAGCGAAGCCCCACACAACAGATTGTGACTAAACTGCTTTTAGGAAAGGAAGTTCAGTGCATGTGCTGGCTTTGTACTGAGATGTACCACTACAGGAAATGAAGATCTCAGGGGTGGCCAACTCCAGTCCTCAAGGGCCACCGACAGGTCAGGTTTTCAGAATATCTCTGTTTCAACACAGGTGACTCAATCGGTGGTTCAGTCAACGACTGCACCACTGATTGAGCGACCTGTGCTGAAGCAGGTATATATCCTGGAAACCTGATCTGTTGGTCACTCCTGTAGTATATTAAATTAAAAGGATGGGGAGTCTTTAATGCATTGCAGCGAATGCATGAACGGTTTGTGTCTTGGGGTCTAG
This sequence comes from Ascaphus truei, assembly GCF_040206685.1. Classification (NCBI taxonomy): domain Eukaryota; kingdom Metazoa; phylum Chordata; class Amphibia; order Anura; family Ascaphidae; genus Ascaphus; species Ascaphus truei. The sequence continues at coordinate 365,796,037 of NC_134484.1, read as the reverse complement.
TTATCATTAACATTGCAGTGTTTCAATGATCTACCTCTTTTCTCTATGAATCGCCAGCAATGCTTTGTTAAACCTTTGCAGACACCGCCTGGTACTGTGGCACCAAAGTGATTGCCTGGTTAGACCAGTGGTGCTCAACTCCAGTCATCAATGACACCCCCCCCCCCCCCCAAAAAAAAGTCAGGTTTTAAGGATATCCGTGCTTCTGCACAGGCTGCAGTCTTCAACTGAGCCACCTGTGCTGAAGCTGGGATAGCCTTAAAACCTGACCTGTTGGAGGGTGATGAGGACTGGAGTTGAGCACCCCTGGGTTAGACGATGAATGGTGTATAATGCTTTGCACTCACAAGATAAACACGATTTGCCTCAATTTAGTATAAAATTATTTCTGTTTTGGCAACGTTAAGGCAAGATTTCAGATCTCGCAATGCAAACAGAAAAATATTGCATATTTTAAAATGCACTATTTACAGATGCAGCCACGAGTATTAGATCTCTTGCCTTGGAGATTCTGGGGCAGTCTCACAGTAAATGCCGCAACATTTCTGTGAGATTCTTAATGGCCCATCGGATTAACACAGCAGGGGGTCCCTGCAGTCCCTTTCAGTTTGAATGGGACTGCAGGGATCCCTGCTGTGTTAATCCTATGGGCCATTAAGAATCTCACAGAAATGTTGAGGCATTTACTGTGAGACTGCCCCAGAATCTCCCAGGTACAAGTGTTCTAACACTCGTGGCTGCCACGTACATTTAAATAGTTCCATAAGGCTGTCACGGGGGTTTGACTGTCTGCCGTAGACTGCAGAGTCCAAATAATATAATAAAATGCTTCTGTGAGGTTTGGCACAGACAAATAATGTCAATATATCTTCACTCGCAACCATCTACTGTGAGTCTAGAACCAAGTTAAAACTTACACGCATTCTCCAATACACGAGTTTGTTTAAGCTCACCCTCAATATTTTTGGAAAGTATAAAATATTTAGGTTTTCTGTGATATTGTCTGTTTCGGATCAATAGATCAGGTTTTTTTTTTCCCCCTTTCTTACGTTTGTATAGAACTACAGAAAAAATAAGTAAAATAATATTTTCTTGCATCTGATTACTAATCAATCACATTTGTTTATTAACCTGCACATTTGCATTCAGAAAGTTGTCATCTACAAGATTGTCATGCATCTTGCATCACCAACCCCCACTTAATCCACCTATTCTGACTACATATGTTATTGTCCTTAGGGCTGCTATCCTCTCCTCAGTCAGTACCAGGAAATATGGACACTGGCAAAGCGGCGGAGCTGAAACGTAATGGAACAGGAGGTAGCCAGGAGAATAGTACGGTTGACTTTAGCAAGGTACGGAATGCATGCTGGAAGAATTAAAACCAATGCTGGATCTTAGATTGCTTCGCATTTAAAAGTGTTATGAATATATTGTATGCAACATACTGTAACTGTTTATTAACCCTTCTTAAGATTCTTTGATCTGTTCACCATAGTCTGAAGGAATTATTTGTTTTAATTAAATTAATCATTGAATTGAACATAACTGAGATTCTTGTTTAAAGCCTGAGCTGCTGCTCATATTTTCAACCATATAAAATTGCAGTCACATATCATGAGCAAAACATAATTTGTGTAATGAATCAGAATTCTTTAATTGTAATATTGATTTAAAATAGCTCCGCGTTATGCTTAGGAGCCTTAGATGGAGTTTTGCATTTGACATGCATTTTCCATTGACGTGCATTTAGATCTGGTATTAGGTGACACATTTTCACCCAAGCAGCGCCATGATACTCAGCAGGGCCGTTGAAATGACAGTCTTTGAGTGGCCCTTTGATTGTCTGGTCCTGCCAATTTAATTGTAGTTACCCAGGAAGCAAAAGGCAATTGTAAACACTGAAACTCACGTGTAAGCTAAGAATAATGTAAATAGATCTGGTGCAGATGTGACAAATGATTCTACTTCAACACTTTGCAAGTACAGTATTATAGTTTGTATCCAAATTACATTACCGTACTCGTGTGGCCCTCTAATATATATACACACGTACACGTACACGTTGAGAGAGTTGATTTAGAATTGCTAGACAAATAATTGAGCACACTGAGGAA